>NW_024104640.1:633236-877035 GCF_003945595.2 Pipra filicauda
GCCAAAGGCCGTTGTTGGAAAGGGAAACAAGGAATTGTTGAGGTGCGCCTGCCGGAACACAGGGACTGAAGGGACAGGGGGCACGGCCACACAGACGGCACCTCTCCTCTGGCACTCTCCCACCTCCCCAGGGGCCCTGACAGAATTGGGGGTAAGGGGGGGTCTTGCAAGGGGAACCCAATGAGAATGAGGACAGTGGGTCACCTCGCATGGAGGTGTCGCTCAGGGGAAGTCGGCCACACTCTGCGTCAAAACTGCTCAGGAAGGAGTCATTGTCACAGGAGGCCCCGTCTGAGGCAAAGCCGTTCTTTATTGCTGCACACGGGGTGTCCCATCCAACCAGGGCTACCCGGAATGCAGTTTTACGTTAGATTCTTCCATTTTGCTCTGGCCTTCAGGGGCAACACGGGTTGACCTATCCCTGCTTAACACACACGTTTTACTATGTTGCAAACAGCTCAAATTCTGGGCCAGAACCACCCCCTGCTTCATTCTTGATCTAAAGGAGCCCCGACTTGGTGTTGCTACAGTCTCCTTCGGGGAAATCCACCCCCACAGCTCCTCCTCCCTCCTGGGCAATGTCTCTTTGCAACCAAGGTCCCCTCACAGTGCCAAGCAGCAACAGAGATCCTGCCACGGAGAGGACCCATCCCACCACCAGGATATTCACCACCAAGCACCCAGAGGTGTCCCAAAGGCTCCAGCAGCACCCCCACAAGCCCAGAGGTCAGCCCTGAGGGAACTGATCCCGTTGCACAGCAGGGGATCCAAAGGAGCAAAGCGTCCAAGGGCCATGTCCCCCACCGTTACATTTGACAAGGGATGGGGGGCTTCTGCCCGCGATGGGAAGGGAGCCCCTGGGGGCCCATTCCCTGCCGCTGGGGCTGCACTTGGCGGCTGTCGGGGCTCTGGTTGCCCACTGGCAGTGGCTGAGACGGGGTGGGCACAAAGGGCGGGGCTGGCCTGGCTGTGATGCCTCTGGTGTCTGTGACGTCACATGGGGCGTGTCACAATGGAGGCAAGTATAAAAGGCCACCACAGGTAACGCTGCCCCAGTCCAGTCTGGGCAGAGGCAGGGAGTGGGCACCCCCTACTCTCTCTCCCCTGCACGCTATGACTCGGGCAATGGTCCTTGCTTTGCTTCTGCAGAGCCTCATCCACTATCCGCTGCCGATGGGCGACGGATTGGACGAGGTGACGCGGGAGCGCATGGAGCTGCGCACGCACCATCTCCAGAGGGAGATGACTCGGATGCAGCAGGAGCTGGAGCAGGGCCCCCTGGAGCGCGCTCTGCGTGCCGGGAGAGCCCTGCTCTGGGCTGCCCTCCAGCAGTGGCACTTCTCGGCTCCTGCTGCAGCCCTGGGCCTGCTCTTGACTCTCTGGTTCAGCCGCAGAATAGCAGCCATGAACCAGAGAGCAGCGGCCAGGAGAGCCCTCGAAGAGGCGAGGAGGAGGAGGAGGGCATCCGTCCAGACCATGCTCACCCTCAGGAAGAGATACAAAGAGGTGAAGGAAATCTGGGCATTCGCCAAGGAAACGAAGAAGAAGGTGACAAGGGCGATGCAAACGAGGAAGAGGAAGAAGAGCATGGTCTGGAGTGGAGGGCCTCTCAGGGTGGACCAGGAGGGACTTCCAGCAGCAGCTGCTGGAACCCTTGCAGCACACGAGCTGCAGCCTGGAGAAGAAGCACCCTGAAAACCTTCACCGAGGCCGGGACAACCCTCACCTAGGGCCTGACAACCTTCACCTAGGGCCTAACAACCTTCACCCAGGCCCCGACAACCTTCACCCAGGCCCTGACAACCTTCACCCAGGCCCTGACAACCTTCACCTAGGGCCTCACAACCTTCACCCAGGCCCTGACAGCCTTCACCTAGGCCTAACAACCTTCAACCTTCACCCAGGCCCTGACAACCTTCACCTAGGGCCTAACAACCTTCACCCAGGCCCCGACAACCTTCACCCAGGCCCCGACAACCTTCACCCAGGCCCTGACAGCCTTCACCTAGAGCCTAACAACCTTCACCCAGGCCCTGACAACCTTCACCCTGGCCCTGACAACCTTCACCTAGAGCCTAACAACCTTCACCCAGGCCCTGACAACCTTCACCTAGGGCCTCACAACCTTCACCCAGGCCCTGACAACCTTCAACTAGGGCCTAACAACCTTTACCCAGGCCCTGACAACCTTCACCTAGGGCCTCACAACCTTCACCGAGGCCAGGACAACCTTCACCCAGGCCCTGACAACCTTCACCCAGGCCCTGACAACCTTAACCTGGGGCCTCACAACCTTCATTCAGGCCCTGACAACCTTCACTCAGGCCCTGACAACCTTCAACCAGGCCCTGACATAGCTTCCACCTATGGCCTGACAGACAGTCCCTATATTAACAGCAGTTCATTTAGATGTAGCTAAGATGTAGCTAGCATGTTTGCCCCGACAAGTAGAGAAGTAGGAATTAGGCAGTGCCCCAACAACTGTGTTGGTAGTTAATATGTAGTTCCCCGAGAATTCTATGAGTAGTTACACGTAGTTAGTGCGTAGATCCCCCCAAAATTGATAACGACATAATATGTTGTTAGTGCATTGATCCACCAAAATATTTAAATAGTTAAGATATGGTAGCCCCACGGACATGTAAGTAGTTAACATGTAGTTAGTTCATTTATACCCTTCAGATAGAGAAGTAGTTAACATGTAGTCAATTTATCCTCCTCAAATATTTAATTAGTTAACATATAGTTAGTGCATTTCTCCCCAACAAATCCATAAGCACTCACAGTCCGGGACAGGCCATGGGTCCAGCCGCCATTTTGGGGCAGGCCGTGCCTTCGGCCGCCGCCATTTGGCTGTGGCCCAGAGACTGACAAAGGCTCCCAGGGCAGGGGGGGAGCAGTGGCCCTCCCACCTACCCACAGCTCACCCTGTCTCCCCTCTGCTTCCCACCTGGCTTCTTTGGAGCCAATCAACTGGTTGATTGAACCTGTTGTTTCAATAAAAAAGATTGTTCCCAATCTGGATTGTCCAAGTTCTCATTGGACTCAACCAGACCTGCAGTGCTGAATTGGTTCTAATCTGAAATTCAACCTACTTGCACCCAGCCCACCTGATCTCGGAGGACCAGCTGACACTCAAGGGGGTCTCTTTTCTGCTCAATTCCAACACCTTTCATGCATTAGACATCCTCTATGCTCCCCAGGGATCTGGTGCCACCTCACTGGCCGCCTGGGCACTGGGCTCTGCTACACTCTTGTATGCAAAGGCACAGATTACTGGTTTGGAGCTCATGCGTGGCCAAAGCTTGGGGGAGGATTCCTGAAAGAACAACCATGTTGGCTTCTTTTCTGGACACTTCTCTCAGCGACTGCCAAAGGCCGTTGTTGGAAAGGGAAACAAGGAATTGTTGAGGTGCGCCTGCCGGAACACAGGGACTGAAGGGACAGGGGGCACGGCCACACAGACGGCACCTCTCCTCTGGCACTCTCCCACCTCCCCAGGGGCCCTGACAGAATTGGGGGTAAGGGGGGTCTTGCAAGGGGAACCCAACGAGAATGAGGACAGTGGGTCACCTCGCATGGAGGTGTCGCTCAGGGGAAGTCGGCCACACTCTGCGTCAAAACTGCTCAGGAAGGAGTCATTGTCACAGGAGGCCCCTTCTGAGGCAAAGCCGTTCTTTATTGCTGCACACGGGGTGTCCCATCCAACCAGGGCTACCCGGAATGCAGTTTTACATTAGATTCTTCCATTTTGCTCTGGCCTTCAGGGGCAACACGGGTTGACCTATCCCTGCTTAACACACACGTTTTACTATGTTGCAAACAGCTCAAATTCTGGGCCAGAACCACCCCCTGCTTCATTCTTGCTCTAAAGGAGCCCCGACTTGGTGTTGCTACAGTCTCCTTCGGGGAAATCCACCCCCACAGCTCCTCCTCACTCCTGGGCAATGTCTCTTTGCAACCAAGGTCCCCTCACAGTGCCAAGCAGCAACAGAGATCCTGCCACGGAGAGGACCCATCCCACCACCAGGATATTCACCACCAAGCACCCAGAGGTGTCCCAAAGGCTCCAGCAGCACCCCCACAAGCCCAGAGGTCAGCCCTGAGGGAACTGATCCCGTTGCACAGCAGGGGATCCAAAGGAGCAAAGCGTCCAAGGGCCATGTCCCCCACCGTTACATTTGACAAGGGATGGGGGGCTTCTGCCCGCGATGGGAAGGGAGCCCCTGGGGGCCCATTCCCTGCCGCTGGGGCTGCACTTGGCGGCTGTCGGGGCTCTGGTTGCCCACTGGCAGTGGCTGAGACGGGGTGGGCACAAAGGGCGGGGCTGGCCTGGCTGTGATGCCTCTGGTGTCTGTGACGTCACATGGGGCGTGTCACAATGGAGGCAAGTATAAAAGGCCACCACAGGTAACGCTGCCCCAGTCCAGTCTGGGCAGAGGCAGGGAGTGGGCACCCCCTACTCTCTCTCCCCTGCACGCTATGACTCGGGCAATGGTCCTTGCTTTGCTTCTGCAGAGCCTCATCCACTATCCGCTGCCGATGGGCGACGGATTGGACGAGGTGACGCGGGAGCGCATGGAGCTGCGCACGCACCATCTCCAGAGGGAGATGACTCGGATGCAGCAGGAGCTGGAGCAGGGCCCCATGGAGCGCGCTTTGCGTGCCGGGAGAGCCCTGCTCTGGGCTGCCCTCCAGCAGTGGCACTTCTCGGCTCCTGCTGCAGCCCTGGGCCTGCTCTTGACTCTCTGGTTCAGCCGCAGAATAGCAGCCATGAACCAGAGAGCAGCGGCCAGGAGAGCCCTCGAAGAGGCGAGGAGGAGGAGGAGGGCATCCGTCCAGACCATGCTCACCCTCAGGAAGAGATACAAAGAGGTGAAGGAAATCTGGGCATTCGCCAAGGAAATGAAGAAGAAGGTGACAAGGGCGATGCAAACGAGGAAGAGGAAGAAGAGCATGGTCTGGAGTGGAGGGCCTCTCAGGGTGGACCAGGAGGGACTTCCAGCAGCAGCTGCTGGAACCCTTGCAGCACACGAGCTGCAGCCTGGAGAAGAAGCACCCTGAAAACCTTCACCGAGGCCGGGACAACCTTCACCCAGGCCCTGACAACCTTCACCCAGGCCCTGACAACCTTCAACTAGGGCCTAACAACCTTCACCCAGGCCCTGACAACCTTCACCTAGGGCCTAACAACCTTCACCCAGGCCCCGACAACCTTCACCCAGGCCCTGACAACCTTCACCCAGGCCCTGACAACCTTCACCTAGGGCCTAACAACCTTAGGGCCTAACAACCTTCACCAAGGGCCTAACAACCTTCACCCAGGCCCTGACAACCTTCACCTAGGCCCTGACAACCTTCACCTAGGCCCTGACAACCTTCACCTAGGGCCTGACAACCTTCACCCAGGCCCTGACAACCTTCACCTAGGGCCTAACAACCTTCACCCAGGCCCCAACAACCTTCACCCAGGCCCTAACAACCTTCACCCAGGCCCTGACAACCTTAACCTGGGGCCTCACAACCTTCATTCAGGCCCTGACAACCTTCACTCAGGCCCTGACAACCTTCAACCAGGCCCTGACATAGCTTCCACCTATGGCCTGACAGACAGTCCCTATATTAACAGCAGTTCATTTAGATGTAGCTAAGATGTAGCTAGCATGTTTGCCCCGACAAGTAGAGAAGTAGGAATTAGGCAGTGCCCCAACAACTGTGTTGGTAGTTAATATGTAGTTCCCCGAGAATTCTATGAGTAGTTACACGTAGTTAGTGCGTAGATCCCCCCAAAATTGATAACGACATAATATGTTGTTAGTTGTTAGTGCATTGATCGCTCCCGCGGTTCTCGCGCGGCCTCGGGGGTCGCTCCCGCCGCTTTTGCGCGGCCTCGGGGCAGCCACGGGGTCCCGCGCGGGGCCGCCTCCGGTCCCCCTCCCCCCCAGCGGGAAAGGAGAGAGGGAGCTTCGCTGGCGTGGCCTTGTGCCCTCGTGAGAAAGGAGAGAGAGGAGAGTGGAAGCCTCGGAGTACACAGAGGTTTGCCGGTCTGGTTTGGGGAGGGGGGGGGTACCAGGCAGGTTGTGGGGGTCCTCGGACTGGAGGGTGGTCAGGTAAGTAGTGCGTGGGAAGATATGAGGAAACACGGTGGGGGGAGGACAAGATCAGGGTGGATAATAGTTTCCTCTGGGGCTTGGAGATCTTGGTCGGGCTGGGGCCTAGAGAGGTCCTCGAGCCCTAGGTGGGTACGGTGGCCAGAACAGTTTCGCTCGTTTGTTTGTTTTTGGTTCACCCGTGGCTACTGCCCAGGTTTGGTATGTCCTGGATTTATTTGTTACATCCTGAAAGGTTGGTCAGGACAAAGGGCTGATCCTGGGTGCTTCCTGGGATTGAATATAGACAGATGGCAGAAAACTAGGTAGTGTAAGACTTGGCCTAATCATTTTTAATAGTACGAATCAACCTGCTATCCCCTATGTGCGTTTGCGAGCTACGCTGGCGATGGTACATGCCTTCAGTAGGGTCACCCATGCCAGACAGGTCAAAACTACAGGGTCGGATACAATAAATCTGTGGGCAGGATGAGCTCATTAGCCTTCTGGCAGTCATCCTAGGAGAAGGTCAACTCTAATCCCAAACCCGGGCAGATGGAGCTCGCTTAGCCCTGTAAGGCCATCCATCTAAGAGAAGGTCACTCTAATCAAACCTACATCCTGAGGACCTCACTGCCACCATCCAAGCTCGCTCGGCCCTGGCAGATGAACCTCAGGATTAAAGGGTGGGTTCAGTTCCGCGCATACTGCATCTCACCTAAAAAAATCCATTGCGCAGGCTTGAAGGCTTTACCCACATGCAAAAAGTCCTGTAGCGACGGGCGAGGGTCGAAACGGCAGGTGAAAGGTGCACTGGGAGCCGCAGACTCAACCCTGCATGCAGGCGGTTCAGGATATTGGTCATTTGAGACTGACCGGAGATGACAGTCTCTTGAGGCAGCACCCTGAACCACCTAGCAGCCTTTCCAAGGACAGCACTGCTTGCTCCACTCGGAGAGGGGCCTAGAAAAGGTGGCCTAAACAAAGCTCATCTCCACTTTCACCCGGTTGGTTAACCGCAGGCCAACGGGCATCTTCCTCCAATGCGGTCGCACAAAGAAAAGTCAAAGGCACGCACCTGCCTCCAAAGGTGTACCTAAATTAACTCTAGCATGTTGGAACATCAGAACCATGCTCGATTCTGCGGATAGCGGACGTCCTGAGCGTCGGTCTGCCCTAATTGCTCATGAGCTGGCTCGTCTCAACATCGACATTGCCGCTCTCAGTGAAGTTCGCCTTCATGAAGAAGGCAGCCTCAGAGAACATGGTGCCGGTTACACACTCTTTTGGTCAGGCAAGCCCAGAACCGAAAAACACCTCTCCGGAGTCGGCTTCATGATCAAAAACTCTATTGTTCCTAAACTCGAAAATCTGCCGACAGGTCACTCTGACCGCATTATCTCCCTACGCCTTCCACTAAACAACAAGCAACATGTTGTCATCTTTAGTATATATGCCCCAACTCTCCAAGCTGACCCTGCTGAAAAAGATAAATTTTACACTGACCTGCGCCTCCTTACCCAAAAGGTCCCTGCAGACGATAAGATCATTATCCTTGGTGATTTCAACGCCAGAGTAGGCAAGAATTTTGAAGTTTGGAAAGGTGTATTAGGCAAGCATGGTGTTGGAAACTGCAATGATAATGGTCGACTTCTGCTAGAATTCTGTGCAGAGCAACAACTCACCATCACTAATACTATCTTTCAGCAGAAAGATAGTCTGAAGACAACCTGGATGCACCCCCGTTCTAAGCATTGGCACCTCATCGATTATGTCCTGGTGCGACGGAGAGATGTCCGCGATGTCCATCATACCCGCGTAATGCCCAGCGCAGAATGCCAAACAGACCATCGGCTGGTGCGCTGTAAACTCAATTTCAAGATCAAAATCAAACCAAAAAGGGGCAGCATCCCAAGGAGAAAACTCCAAGTTAACAATCTCCAATCAGCCACAGTAAGAGACAGTTTCCAGGCAAACCTTCAAACTAAGCTCGATAACATTCCCACAGTTTCTGCAGATTCCTCTCCTGAAACAATCTGGCATCATATTAAAAACAGCATCCTGCAATCCTCCGAAGAATCCTTAGGGTTCTCCCTCAAGAAGAACAAGGATTGGTTTGACGAAAACAACCAAGAAATCCAAGACTTGTTGAGGAAGAAGAGAACCACCCACCAAGCACACCTTGCACTGCCATCCTGTCACGCAAGAAAAACAGCCTTTCGTCTTGCGTGCAGCAAACTCCAACAGAAACTCCGTGACATCCAGAACAAATGGTGGATTGATCTAGCTGAAAAAACTCAATTATGCGCAGATACAGGTGATCACAGAGGTTTCTATGAGGCCTTGAAAACAGCATACGGGCCTACATACCAGGTACAAAGCCCTCTACTCAGCGCTGATGGTCAAACACTTCTGACAGATAAAACCTCCATTCTGAATCGATGGTCTGAACACTTTCAGACTCTATTCAGTACCAACCGCACAGTCCAAGACTCAGCAATTCAGTCCATCACACAACAACCAGTAAAGTATGAATTGGATACTGCCCCCACTTTAGGAGAAACCCTCAAGGCCATACAGCAGGTGAAAATCGGCAAGGCAGCTGGGATTGATGGAATTCCACCTGAAATCTGGAAACATGGGGGCCCTGCACTCCACACCAAATTCCATGAGTTCGTGGTGCGCTGTTGGGAACTCGGCGAACTACCATCTGACCTTCGTGATGCAGTCATCATCACCTTGTATAAGAAGAAAGGAATTAAATCTGACTGCTCAAACTATCGTGGTATTACTCTGCTCTCCATTGCTGGCAAAATCCTGGCAAGAATACTCTTGAACAGACTAATACCCACTATAGCAGAAGGTATCCTTCCTGAAAGTCAGTGTGGTTTCAGAGCCAACAGGAGCACCACAGACATGGTATTTGTCCTCAGACAACTGCAAGAGAAGTGTAGGGAACAGAACAAAGGTCTCTATGTAACCTTTGTCGACCTCACCAAGGCTTTTGACACTGTGAGCAGAAAAGGTCTGTGGCAGATTTTGGAACGTTTAGGTTGTCCCCCTAAATTCCTCAAAATGATTATCTCACTCCATGAGGATCAGCATGGCCAAGTCAGATATGGCAATGCACTTTCTGAGCCCTTTTTAATTAAGAATGGTGTGAAACAAGGCTGCGTTCTCGCTCCTACCCTATTCACCGTCTTCTTTAGCATGATGCTCCAAAGGGCCACAGCAGACCTCAATGATCAGGACGGTATCTACATTCGATACCGTACTGATGGAAGTCTATTCAATCTAAGGCGACTGAAGGCCCACACTAAGACCTTAAACCATCTTGTCCGGGAGCTGCTTTATGCTGATGACGCCGCCCTTGTTGCCCACACAGAAGCAGCTCTGCAGCGTTTAACATCCTGCTTTGCAGATGCTGCTGAGCTCTTTGGTCTGGAGGTCAGCTTAAAGAAGACAGAGGTCCTCCATCAGCCTGCACCTCAGGATGTCCCCCATCATCCCCACATCACCATTGGTCAATCAGAGCTCAAATCAGTCCAACAGTTTAATTACCTCGGTAGCCTCATCTCCTCAGATGGTAAGATTGACGGAGAGATAGACAACAGATTAGCAAAGGCATATAGTGCTTTTGGAAAACTCCATAAAAGAGTATGGCGTAATAAACACTTGAAGAAAAGCACCAAGATCAGTGTTTACAAAGCCATAGTGTTGTCTATTCTCTTATATGGATCTGAATCATGGGTCATCTACCGCCACCACCTGCGTCTCTTAGAACGCTTCCATCAACGCTGCCTCCGTACAATTCTAAACATCCACTGGTCAGACTATGTGACCAATACATCTGTTCTAGAGCAAGCAGCTATCACAAGTATCGAGGCCATGCTGATGAGAACACAGCTGCGTTGGGCAGGTCATGTCTCCAGGATGAAGGACCACCGCCTCCCTAAGATCTTGCTTTACGGTGAACTTGCCACCGGCTGCCGCATGAGAGGAGCCCCGAAGAGAAGATACAAGGACTCCCTGAAACAACATCTCAGCCTTGGCCATATTGATCACCATAACTGGTCTACTCTGGCCTCAAATCGGGAGGCCTGGAGACACACCATCTATAACGCAGCTGTCGCCTTTGAGAACACACGCAGGATCACCCTCGAGGAAAAAAGGCAACGCAGAAAGAACCGTGTATTGCAGAATACACCATCTAAGGAGTCTTTCTGCTGTGCCTTTTGCAATCGGATTTGTCTGTCACGTATTGGCCTCATAAGCCACCAGCGTGCCTGCAGCAAATGTGGATAGAGCCTTCCCAAATCTTCGTTCGCGAAGCCCAGCCATGATGATGATGATGATGATGATGAACATAGCAAACCAAAAGTTTCTTCTGGGTGATTTTGGGGCAGTAGCAAGACGATTGCCTTACTTTGCAGAACTTGCTTGAAGGTAACTGATGCTTTGACAATAAATAAATCAATACAGTTGTACAAAGAGGAATGTGGGGTCAGACCCTGTTGCAATAGGACAAGGGGTAATGGTTTTATCCTAAGGGAGAGTAGAGTAAGGTTAGATGGAAGAAGATATTTTTAAACAATGAGAGGGGTGACACACTGCCACAGGTTGCCCAGAAAAGTTATGGATGTCACACCCCTGGAAACATGGAAGGCCAGGTTGGACAGGGCTCTGAACAACATGATCTAGTTGAAGATGACCTTTAAGGTCCCTTCCAATACAAACTGTGATTCCATGATTCTATGAAACTCTGTTAAAAATCTCTTCATCCATGTTCTCAAAAGGTATTCATTTGGTATTCTGTGACATAGACTTTTCCTCTTATAATAATTGTCATTTACCCAAAACAATTATGTACTTAGAATACTGAAAGTTTTATTTATAGTCATCACAAGCTTAAAGTGAGCACAGAACTGGAAAAAAACATAGAAGGGCATTCCTTTACCCTTCATCTGTCCTACATGTGAAACAGGCTAGTCACCAGAATATATGTGTTTGAATTGATGATCAGCTTGCTTTCACTCTGTCAGTGTCTGCATCTAAACCAATTGTTTGGATTCTCCTTGTGATCAGTGGAGATACAGCCGATATATTCAATATGGCTTAGATCTGTACAATCACTGGACTTTCCTCAGTGAAGGTGACCTCATGCTATTTTAGGGTGAGAGGAGTCATATTCTCTTGACTACTGTGTTTTTGTTTCATGATATTAATGAGAAATTAAAGCACTAAGGCACGATAAACATTATACTTGTTTGGAAAGATTAGGGTGAAATCTAGACCTCAAGGTGAAATTCTTACTGATTTTTGTTCCCAGGTATTCTCTAGTTCTCAGGAAAAAAAAGAGTTTTTTCTGACTCCTCTTGCTCAGTGGTGCTATACTGACACTATTGGGCTTATGCCACTATCCTTACGTGAGGATTTGGCCCTGAATTACCCATTTATGGTATGAGGACAAGTAATAATACTACAGACCCACATTAAAGAAGGAAATTTGTTTCTTCTGAAATCAGTTAACAGACACAAAACCCATTTGAAATTAATGGAAACTAATTGAAAGTAATGGAGAATTACCTGAAAATGTAGCACAAGTAGATGAAATTAATTGAAGATAATTGATAGTGACTGGAATTAATAAAAAATTGAAACAAATTGGGCTTAATTGAAATTTATTGAAAATGAATTAAACTCAATAACTCAAAACCTATTAAATTTAATAGAATCTAATTCATATTAAATTTATGCAATGTTTAATAGTAACATAACATTCTTAAAAGGGATTTTTATTGGATGTTTTATTTGTATAATGCTATTCTAATATAATAGTAAGAATAAATTTTAATGGAAAAAAACCCATACAAACCATAGAAACTTCAGACTCCCTCTTGAATACTTCTGGGGATGGTGTGTGATACTGATAACAAAAGTTCCTGACAGAATTTAGTAGGATTAAAATAAAGTCTTATGGATTTTATATCATCATTGAGGCTTTTATTAGAGTTTAATGAGAACATTCTACCCATTAAGATGTTGGTTTTCATTTGATAAATAACTTTTTGACCAGATACTATATCCAGTATCCATTCTTTCTGAGTGTACTGTGACAACCTTTATTTTTTTTCTTTAGTGATGAAGCATTTTTTAAGTCTTATGAGTATCTTTACAGACTTCCTTCTGTTATGTCACCAGTGTTTTTACCAGCTACTTCCACATCCCCCAATGCTTGTCAATTGAAAAAACGAAATACTTTTTCACATAAGCCCATTAATAGATACATTCATCCCAGTGTTTGAATTATACTTTTTGTGGATGTGTGTTCTGGCTGTAATTTGCAGGAAGCTGAAGGATAACGTGAAATATTTTTTAGTGAACTGGCACTGAGATCCCATTATTTCAAGAATGAGAAAGACAAAGAAATCAGAGAAATCAGGAAGAAAATATAAAACCAGAACAAATTATGTGCAAATTGAGTGTTTCTCAAACCAATAAAAATACTTACAATATTTCTACAGGATCTAATTCTAATTAAGAAAAAATGTATAAGTGTACATGGAAGACCAATACCTCTTAGAAAAGCTGAAAAAGCAGATGCTACTTTTGAAAAAAACACTTATGTTCCTTAATGGCAAAGAACAAAACAAAAACCCCCACATTTTAACTAAGCACAGAAGCACACAAGGTTTAACTTTTTGTTTCTTTGTTTTTACATTTAACCTGCTACTCAGTGAAAACCTCAGGGAGGATTAGAATTCTGAAAAATTACTGGTAAGTAAACAGTTATAAATGCTTAACAGAGGCCTGCAAGTGTTGGTGGTGTCAAACAAATCTGGATTTCCTATTCATACACATGAAAAATCCTACTGTTTCTTTGTACATATCTGCCAATTTGTTGGAAAAATTAAGCAAAGGTAGCAGAACACCTTTACTTCATTCATCTTTCCTTGTGGCACCTACACTACTGATGGGAGTTTAATCCTATTTTTAGGAGGCAGGTAAGTTGGGATTCAACTGACAAACTAGGATACAAAATTTAGGAGGCTGAATATAGGTTTTTACAAGGATGTTTCTGGCATCACTTCTCAGTGTGGCCGTTGGAAATCCAGTCAGTACAGTCAGTGTAGCCCAAAGTCATTCAGCTGACTAAACACAGATGTCTTCTTTAGGTCAGGTTAGATGTCTGGACTCCACTGAATATATTGGGGCTCGAGATTCTGCCCGAAACATAGCACTGACTGCCATTCAAAAATGTGTTGGGGATCTGAATTATCCATGGCAGAAATTTCATGGGATCTACAGGGTACTTTTGGTTAGCTGGAGATCATTCAGGATGACTTAGGAGTCTCAAAGATTTTTATTTTTTTTTTAATATTAAAGATGCTGAATCACATCCTTGCTAGCAATGTAAATGTACACACTTAGGTCACATTTACTTATCTACATGCCAATCTCTAAATGTACGTACTTTAACCAATGAGTTGAATCATACCACTAGTTGAACCTGGTAGATCTGGTAGTTCAGTCAGAGTAGAGGGTACTATACGCCCTTCAATGTGGTTTGCACTTAGCAATGAATTTTGCTGGTATTTCCAGAAAAAATTTTGTTTTGGAAAATATACTTGTTTATAATAAAGTGTAAGGAGGCTTTCTGACAAGAAAATTTAAAAAAAGGAAGAAGTTGAGAGAACTTAAGAAAAGGAGTAGAAAAAGGAGAAAAGAAAAAGAGAAGAATTGAGAAAAGAGAAGAATGAAAAACGAAGTAAGGAGATAGAGGGAATGAGAACTAGTGGCATAGACACTACAAAAATTGCCATCCTATCTCTACAAAACAGGTTTCATGTGTTCTCGGACAAATTCCCAAGAGCTTTCTGTGACACCCAAAGCTGGTTGTGTGCCGCTCTACAGGTTCTGCTGCTGCACAGAAACTCGGCAAAACTTCCTCCCCCTTAAAGCTCCCAAAGTGCAAATAGCTTCTGTAACAGTTGTCAGGGAAGTTCTGATGGGAAACAAAGCACATTGTGAAGCTCTGGGGAGTACTGTGAAATGCTGCTCAGGAATGAAACCTGAAACTGAAATCCATCCATCCCCATTTGTCACTGTGAGTAAGCTAATGGCCTGCTCTGCCTGATGCAGTACAGCAGACAAGCCTCTTTGATTTACTGATTATTTGGGTAATGTTTAAGCCACATACATTGACAGGTAACATTATGGATTCTCCCTGCCCCCTCCAGCCTATTTACCCACATCCAGCTTCCTGGTGAGACATGATTTTCCTTCACTTCAGTTTAATTCTAAAATAGAAACAGTGACATAAGACACATATTCCTTTTGAGTTGAGAAAACAACACCACATCATTTTTGGGTGGCAAAGGGCTCATAAATTGACTTCAATGTCCTGTGCTTTTGATTTCAGCCAGAAACATGTGGGATGGTAGAATAGAGGAAAATAAAGTGGATCCTTTGGGTATTTACATGGATCAGTGTAACCTGTTGTGATGTTGCACCGCCTTCCCACACCACAACCTGTGTTTATTTTATGGTTGGTTCCACCTGGACAGAATACAGGAACATCATCTTGTTAACCCCCACCAAATGGGCTGATTTTGGATCCCCTCTCAACCTCATCTTCCCCAAAGTAAACGAGCCCAGGGCCTAGGCCTGTGGTAGATCACCTAACCCAGGATCCTCATGATTTCTTTAACTCCTCAGTGGACCTTTTCTAGAATTTCAAAATCCTTCATTTGAGGAATACAAAACTCTACATAATTATTGCCCATCAGATTAGTCACCTGCTTAATTTTTTTAGGTCTTGCATGGAACAGAAATTGTCTCAAAAACAACAAATGGAGGATAATAGAAGGGACCTCTGGGTATAACAGATACCAGAGATCTAATTACAATTTGCACAAAAATAAGTCAAATAGTGAGAAATAAATAACAAGCAGGTCTCTCTGGAGCCTTCTCTTCTTCAGGTGAACATCCCCAGCTCTCCCAACCTGTGTCCAGAGCAAAGGTGTTCCAGACCTCAGAGCATCTCCATGGTCCCCTCTGGACTTGTTTCAGCAGATCCACATCCTCCTTATGTTGGGGACCCCAGACCTGGATGCACCAGACCAGGCTAGGTCTCACAAGAGTGGAAAAGAGACCAGAATCCCCTGCCTTGACCTGCTGCCCACACTGCTTTTGATGCAGCCCAGGACATGGTTGGTTTCTGGGCTTCAGAAATGATGGGCTTCAAATCCAAAAAAAAAAACAACAAACCAAACAAAAAACCCCCCTGTGCTTAGGATTCCATTAACAGATCTATAAGAACATTTGGGAGGAGGGAAAGACCTTGAAATAAGAATCATGAATGTGCTAAATCACCTATATATATATACTGAAACAGCTCTGTGAGCAATAAAAGCATGTTGCACAGTTAATGCATTTCTCAGTCCAGTCTGATTTTTTACCAAAGGGCTTTGACTGGCCAAGGAGATTTCTGAGAGATGGGTCAACTTCTGTGATTAGCTCTGCTCATTCAAAATTGCTGTTTAGATATTCTGAGCTGTCACATCACATCCCAGCATGAAAATACACTTTTGCCCTTTCTTATAAATTTTGAATTACATTATAACACAGCTCAACATTATTCAGTATCAGCTTCTTCCTCCTTCATCTTCTTTTCATTGTATTTATTTATTTATATTCTGATAATAACATCCTTGGGGGCATTGTGTAGGCAAGACATGTATTTTGGCCTCCTACTTTCCTCAGGAGTGCAATTGCCTTGTGGTAATTATAAGATGTCATATGTTATTATGAAGGTACCTTATTGCTCAAACACATCAGGGATATTTGATAATGTAATTACTTCACCTTATAAAACTATTATAAATCACATATGGGTAACATTTTTTTTTTCATATTAAAGCTGTCTGAAGAATTATCACATTGCATGGAACGGGAAAATCACGGTATGTCTAGCATTATGTTGCCTAGGCCCACAGTAGGCAATGACAGTATTAAAAAAAAAAAAAAAAAATAACACGAAAGGTTAAAGAAAACACATTCAGAAAGCATGGCTTCTTTCTAAAGATCTGGGAGAACAAATTGTCATCTAAATGGATATTTTCCACTCTTTGCCTTCTGAGACCTGAATAATAGCTACAGGTTTGTGTTTCTCTTTATTTTTCCTTGACTTACCTCCTTCCTCCTCTAATTTCCCAGCTTTCCTGAGTGTATTATAATTGTTATAAAAGCAAATCGATAAGCACTTGAAACGTTGGCCACTGTACAAAGAATTGTACTTCTATTGGCCATCACTTTAATAACATCTAATGATTATTTTTCCCTCTTTCAGCTTCTGAGGTTTCCCAGAACTTTATTGATTAGAGTTCATGACAGAGTTCAGGTTACAATTAAAAATCATCAATGAGTGAATAGAATGCAGTTCTACTTAGCAATCAGCTGAACAGATAATCACTAGGTTAGGTGATGTGACCACAAAATATTTCCAATAGTTCCAGGTAGAGAGTAATTGAAAGTCACTTCATAGGTCACAATTCAGCAGGGTTTCACTGAATCTTAGAGAGAGGCTTCTGTATCCTAAGTAAATAGGTAGTATTAAATAGGTAAGTATCCTAAGTAAATAGATAGCTCTAAATCCAACTCTTTCACAACCATGGTTCTTGAATCATAGAATCACAGAATGGTTTTGGTTGGAAGGGGCCTTAAAGTTCATCTCATTCCAACCCCCTGTCATGAGCAGGGACACCTTCCACTAGACCAGGTTGCTCCAAGCCCTGTCCAACCTGTCCTTGACCAGGGGTGGGGTAACCTGTGCCAGTGTCTCACCACTCTCAGATTAAAGAATTTCTTCCATATATCCAACCTAAATTTCCCCCCTTTCAGTCTGAACACTTTATTCCTTGTCCTTTCACTGCAGTTCCTTAAAAAGAATTCATTGCTGGCTTCCCTGTAAGCCCAATTCAGCTACTGGAAGGCTGCTATTAAACTCTCCTGGGGATCTGGGATCAAGTAATGGTGAAGTAGGAAGAAAAAATTACAGATGTTGTTGGATAGGGAAGACAAGAATCAGCATCAGTCCAAGTACTTGGATATGGAACATAAACATCTCTGGAAGGGCTCTGACTAAATTCAGCTACAAATTTAGTTGATAAATTATATTTACACCACTAAGTGCATGGAAACAATCTAGTTTAATGAGAAGGAGTGGATAAAGAACCTAGAGACCTGAAATCTTTCTCTCACACCTGCTGCTTTATGATCTGAGAGCTTCTTTCTCTATCCATTAGCTTTGCCTGTGATAAGTACCCACATTTGAGAAGACAAATCTTGGGTATCACAATCTGTACTAGATCTTTTATACCAAACGATTATTTTTCTTACATATATTTCAAAGCCCGCCTTTTAAGAACTGGAAGCCCTAAATATTGTCCACTGTTTTATACAGCATTCCACACAAGCTGATTTATAGGATGCACTGGGAATTGTTAAATAGCTTCAGCTCTGTCACAATATTCTGGGAAGCTCATCTGTATTCCTTCTGGTTGTTAAACTTGCATCAAGCTAAATCATTAAACAAATATGAGGGAAGACGGTGCTTTTAATTTTATGGCCTGCCCATGGCACTTTTAGGTACTCTCCAGTTTGGAGGATGCTCTAGGTAACTCTGTGGAACTGGGCAGAGGGAATCCCTTCTTTCGAACAATACGTGCAAGCCCTCTGGGAAATCATGCTGAATTCATTCATCTGAATCACTCTTCAAACCACTTTGCCATAGATCTTCTTTGTGCTTCAGCTTAAAAACTGCACAATGACTTCTTGAAGGGTAAGACAGTTACCTCTTATGGTGAGGGAGTTAAATACTTGGGACCCACTGTCAGTTTTCATATAGCCTGTGTGAGCTTGCATAAATTATTTGGAGTCATTTTAATGCACCTCAAAAGGAGTCAGCAGCCTACTTAATTTTAACCTACTTTATCCTTGCTGTTTACTATGCATTGCCTGGAATCACAGGCCTGGTAGTCCTTTCAACATCCTTTTTTCCATCTACCTTTGCTGTGTCCAATTTACTTGGAATGCAACAGCCTAGAGCCATCCTGTGCCATCATCCCAGCAGCAGAACCTCCCTGATTTTGTAAGAATTCCTACATGTTGGAACTGTAAATAGTTGCTCTCCATCATCGTCATCATCATCATCAATAGATGGATGAAAAATGTCCATGTAATGTAGAGCCCACAGTAGGATACTTGGACCTTTTCACTATTATTTGAGTATGTAAAATTGCTATTATTGTCTGTTTTCTCAGGTTCTGCATGATCAGCTGCTCACATTTTTTTCTGTTTTAGACTGATTAGCACACAATTAGGTATGAAGAGCAATTCTTTTCTTTTCCATAGCAGCATTTTGGAAGTGCTTCACTAAGGAATTTCTATTTGTGGTAACAGTTGTGTGTACATCTGGGCCTGAAATCTGCCTTCAGGGGCCTCCTCTTTGTCCAGGCAAGGGATAGAAAGAATAATGTGCAAAAGCTTCTTACCAAATGATTGCTGCACTCTGCTGGTCAGCCTTGATGTGCCACAGAAAGCTTGGGTTTATGTGGAGAGTGAGGCAGCAAGGATATGTGTTCAAATGGAAATTTGGGAATAGACTAAACAGTATTGTTTCTTCCCCATGTTGTTAGGAACCATTCAGTTTTGAGTGAAGATTTTCTCTGAGTGTGTAGGGATGAGTCTGTGAATCCATTTGAGAAGGCAGGTACTTCATATCCCATGGCAACAGAAAGGGTGCCCCAGTAAGAAACGATTCAGACAGAGCATCACACTTGCATCTGTCCAAGATGAAATCACAAGTAAGTGAATGTCAGGAGATAAACACTCCATGCATGACCATTTGGGGTAGATGATCACAGAATTACAGAATGGGCAAGTCTGGAAAGGACCACAGTGGGTCGTTTGGTCCAACCTCCCTGCCCAAGCAGGGTCATCACAGAACACATGGCACAGGATTATGTCCAGACTGTTCTGGAATATCTCCAGTGAGAGAGACTCCACACCCTCTCTGGGCAGCCTGTTCAGTGCTCTGTCACAAAGTTCTTCCTCATGTTCAGGTGGAACTTCCTCTGCATCAGTTTGTGTTATTGCCCTTTGTCCCATTGCTTGGCACCACTGAGAAAGGGAATCAGCAGAGTGGTCTCATAGAAGAAAAAACTGTCTCACTGTATAACAGAGATGGAAACTGTGTAGGAAGAAAGAAGGGGAAACAATAACAAACATTCAGTCTCTCACTTCTCTTTCCAAAATAAATTCTAACTTAAAATCTCCCACATTTCTTCAAGTAATATATGGAGGTTTGGAAACGTCTCCTCTTAATTGATTTCATTTCACCTCCTATGTTACAGCTCAAACTCGGAAATGCCATTTGCACACACCTCATTGTCCTTCTGTGTTTCGTGGCAAAGCTACACATGACTGATGCTGAGTTTTACCAATAGCTGACACAGTGCTATCAATTAACATTTGCTGTGTCTGTGGGCTCCTGCTGAGTTGAACATGTTGGCTGCTATGGATGCTATGGAGCTGCTTGCCGCCAATTAGAATGCACGTTGAGAGGACAAAGTTTGAGTATAATAGGTCAGCAGTGGCTATTCCTCAATAGACTTCAAAATGCCGAGCAGATGTAAGGCTGTGCCACCGAACTACCCCTTGTCAATGTTGTGTAGTCTTACACAATGATACTAGACAGCTGTGGCCCACTGTCTACATTGCTGGCTCTTCTGAAGAGGACATTTTTCATCTGTCTGTTCATCCTGTGCTCTGAGGAAATCAGGTGTGATCCAGTGCAGTCTGAAATGAGCAAAGCTGCACTAGTCCTGCAGCAAACCAGAAGTGATAAGGACAGCGAGACAGACACCAAGGAGGGCAGTTCATTGCAGATATCTTAGATCACTAGCCTGCAACTAGCCTCCTGTTGTTATTTTAACTCCCAAACTTCTGCTGCACACATGTCATAGCAGTGCTTTGACTCTTTTTATCTAGTAACTGTGTTGTTCATATTCCAGGCCAGAACAGAGCATATTTTTTCATGTTGGTTTTACTAAGACTGAGAGTGGTCTTTATTAGACAGAGCACAAAGTTGCAATTGTAAAGTAATAGAAGATGTGCAAAATATTGCTGAATGCAAATGCCATGTGTAGCCTTTTTTGACTGCCAGAAACCTCAAGATATGCTTGCAACACATATTCCTGTGCTTGCAGAGTTTTCACTTTAGGACAAATCAGAGGAGTTTCTTAGATGTGGTCTTGGATGTAAAACAGTTTTATTTACCCTTTCACCAACACAGCACACTTTGTTTGCGTGTATGTTCTTGCTGATGATGCAGAACGCCCCTGAAGGATAATACTTGCTGGTGTGTTCATAAGATCACAGAATCATTGAATGGTTTGTCTTGGAAGGGACCTGTAAAGGTCATCTACTCCACCCTCCATTTCAATGAACAGGGACATCTTCAACACTGGTTCTCATGTGTCAGTTTACTCAGTCTTGAGTTGCTGTAGCCAACAACATGATCATTCCCAAATGACAACCCTTATCCCACTGAAGGAGTGAAGATTTGCACCATTACTTGCATTGTCCAGCAAATGCCCATAGGTGTGCCAATATTCTCCATTGAAAGCTGAAGCAGCAGCTGCAAGTCAAGTATAAAAAGAGTGGGACAGCACACAAGGAAAGGAGTCAGGATATAGTCTACAAGTTCCATGCTGAAAAAGTGCCCTGTCTAGTTCTGGAGTCAGCAGGACTCTACATAAATTTGTCTACACAAAATTCTGTGCTGCAGGGCAAGAAATGAGAATGACAAGAACATCCTGACTGCACAGCTTAGTTAGGAAAGCTGAAGTGCACCTTCTGTAGAGACCCTTTTTCTGTATTTCTGGATAGTGAAAATAATTAAGATCTATAACACAGTTGCATGTCACTACAAATTCCAAGTGTTATCAGCAATGGGTCTGACTCTGAACTCCCATGCTTCAAATTCTGGGCTGTTTTTTCTCAATAGCCCTGGCTAAATAACTAAATCTTTGTGCAAATTTGGTGAAGAATATAAAATAAATCTGAAACCCAGGGATCATTCAACTAGAAATTAACAGAACTGCAACTCAGGTGAAATTTGGGAGATCCTATTTTGCTGAAAACAGAAAATATTCAGCAAAGCGTAATTTTTTTATAAAATCGAGATAGTTTACTCTAGATGCCCATGTGTGTGTGTCACTTGAAATAAAGGTGGGTCAAATTACCCATAAATAATCTGGCTGGTCAGTGAACCACAGGGGTTGGCATTTCTCAGATGCCATGAACATTTTCCCATTCACTTCCCTTTCTTTTTGTTTAAAATAAACTACTAGACATCTAAAGTGACTGAGGTTATTGCAGATGAAAAAAAAATATACACTTGGAGTGTAGAGACCTTTGCCTATTCTTTTTATTCATAACAACCTGTAAAAGGACATGTTTTGATTGATATAAACTATTATGACACACAGGAAGAAAAAAATGTGTTAGAAACTGAACAAGGTGCATTGTTGCTGATTGTTCATCCATTACTCTAACATATTGAGTAAACGTCTTGATATCATACTGATATAATTCTGCCGACATCAGTGTGAAACTTTCTATTTCTGAGGGTGTTGAATGAAATTGTAAAAGCTCCCCATTTGTTTAAAATATGCTCAGAAGCAAATTAAAGCAAGAGGATTCCCTGAACCCTTTACAAAAGGCCTTCTAAGCAGCATAGATGAAGTTAAAACTCTGCACAGCCACTTCCCTTTGTGGTCTCTAATAATAATATATTTGTGAATAATCCGTAATTAAATGAGAAGAGCATAACATTAATTATTTCACTAGATTGTTAATCAGCAGGGTATTCTATGCCCCCCCCTCTTCCCAGTAGCTAACCTGTCAGGGTCTAATAATTGTTGCCATGAACGGGGTTGGGTTAAGGTCCCCAAGGAATGCCAATTCTCTTGTTCCATTAGTGAGAGCACATATAGATCATTTTCAGTACTAATCTAGGGCTAAAATCAATTATGTCTCTTGTATTTAAAAATTAAATTGACTCACCATGGGAGTAGGATAAAGGGAAAAAATACATTCCTCCTATTATGTGTAATTACAATTGTAAAACATTTTCCTTCGAAATGTAATTGCTGCCTATAGAGACTGAAGCTGGAGAGCTTAAACTGTTTAGCTGACACATTCAGTTGTCTTTCAGGTTTTTCCTTTGGATTATTTAATGTGCTGAAACAGTCTTATAGACTTCTCTTCTTGGCTCTCAGAAACAGCTTAAGGTTTAAGAAAAACAAAAAGAAGACTGTACAATGAATTAATTCTCTCATTAGGAAATGTGATGAAAGTAATTTATTCTTATATCTATTCTTACTCTTTCAGGAAGAAAAATGATCAACCAACCATAATCTAAGAGTTTCCATTTTCCTAAATACTGTATAACTTGCTCCCTATGTCTGGCTTTTCTTTTCATTATTGGGTTCTTATGAGACCTTCAAGAGCAGTTAATCAAAGTTATGCAATATATATGACCTGCCACTCAGGGACAAGGCTTTGAAGGTCACCAGAGGGTGTAACATTGGTCCTTTCCTCTTCTGGGCAGGAATACACTGAAGATTATATTATTCTACAGGATGACCATGTAAGATATTGCTGAGATATTCAAGCCTGGGGTCAGGCTGCAATCCTGCAATACTCTTTATCACAAATTTTTTGGCTTTCTGCAGTCTTTCATGTTGACCATTAGTACCAGGTCTGTGCATCAACCAGTTACATATGCTAAATAAAAAGTTTTAGATAGCATAAGGAGTGCTGATGAGGAAATTTGGCTTCCTGTTTACAAATATATACATAGATCTCTGAAGGAATCTTGAGTAGTAACAGTACAAAAATAACTTGCATTGCTTGCCACGCTTATCACATGCTAATCATGTGAAAGATTTGTACATTATTTGTACAGTCCACAAACCAGTTAAAAATTAGGTATGTGCTTTTGGGGAGAACTGTAACTCTACCTTCATGGGCAGATTTCAAGCTGTTGAAGAATAAGATAAATTGTTTGCAGGAACATCCTCAAAAAATTTTTGTGGTTTACATTTTGTTTCTTATTGTATTATTCATCAAGCCTAGTTATATGCATATTATGGATATGAATGATTATCTATACAGTTACAAGCATCTTCCAGGATGCTGATTTCTGGACAGCTTATTATTCATGTAGTTTATTTGCCACGTTTAGAAGTAACCTTTGACCTGTAGATTCTATAACGATTGATTAGTCATTTATTAAGACATCTAAGAATCCATTATTCATCTTACATAAATTATTTATAAATCTACTTCTTATTTGATGCATGAGTGCTATATTTAGAGTACATAAATAAGTCAAGAAAGGCTAACTTCTGCAGTGCCCTAGCACTGATAAGGATTTTATCAATAACCAAGTACAAATCCAATGGGAATTTTAGTTTAAATTAATATTTAGCATTGAAACAATGAAAAATTCCACCTCAGCCTTTGCAAGCCAGCCAGACAACTTATTTTAAATGTTTTTTAAATTATGTAAGTTCATAATTTCTACCGCCCTGAGCAGAAATACACACTAACCTTTGATTTTCATGAAATTAATTCGCTGTTTTCCAAGGAGTAGCAAATTCCATTTATTTACAAATTTTCTACACAGACATGACGGAGTATTTACATTTTTCATAGCTGGGTGAAAAGGCTGAACTGAATCACAAGCATGCTGAAAATCCATGGGTGGTTTGACTTCAGCCCGGTTTAATAAACTCAATTTTTTTTTTGAGGCTCATGAAGGATTAATGAATGTGAGATGGAAATGGTTGTGCTGGTGGGAAGCCAACAAACTTCTTGACATTCACCTAATTTCTGTTCTGACTTGTCCTTACTTATCTTACTCTATTCTGGTTCATCATGTAGTATCTGATACAGAAAACTGACTTTGTATATTTTTCCAAGTTAGTTTCTCATCATGGCAGGTAAAAAGCCTCTAGCACTTTTTTGTTAATTTATGTTTGATAAAAATGTGTCCACTTCCATGTCACTTTTCAGACCAAAGTAAATCTAAGATCCAAGAAGCAATCTTTTGAGTAGAAGAAAATCAGTAGAAGTACTGATTTTTCTGAGGTCATTATTTAAACTGATAGTTGAAGGGAGAGGTTGTGAAGTACTGACCACAGCTCTAAGATAACGTGGGCCAGACCTTGAGACATCCCTTAGGTGAAGGTCAGAACACTGAACTGCATTGGATATTGTGTGACAAGCCCACTTAGGGAGACTGGTGAACTCACAGTTCTGATCCAACTGGAATTACTTTTAAAAATTAAGAGAATTGGACATAGTGTAATAATTTACTTCAGCTGAGAAGTAATTTACAAGAGCATGTAGTGATAGGGTAAGGAGAAAGGGCTTCAAACTGACAGAGAGTAGGTTTAGATGGGATATTAGGAAGAAATTCTCGTCTGTGATAATGGTGAGGCCCTGGCATGGGTTGCCTGGAGAAGCTGTGGATGCTCCATCCTTGGAAGTGTTCAAGTCTGGGCTGGATGGAGATCTGAGAAGACTATTCTAGTGAAAGGAGTCCCTGCCCATGGCAGGGGAATAGGAACAACATGGACTTTAAGGTACCTTTCAACCCAAACCATTACATGGTTCTGTGATAATTAACATCATAAACAAAGTAAGTAACAACACATACTGTATAAAACTTGCTAAAGAATACAAGAGGACATGATTATCTGGCACATCCAGATTCTAAGTTAGGGTGATTTTCTTCAGATATGTGTATTTTTAAATGACTGAGTTGAATAGATTCTGTTGCTGTGTGGGTTTTTTTCAATGTATATAAAGAAATAATCTCTTCCTCTCGGGCTAAAACTAACAATGATCCTCTCTTCATTCATTTCATCTCTACCGCACCAACACTCATGAGTGAGAGTCAGCACTGGGACTGTTATTGGCTCTGGCATCATCAAAAATCATGTCTTTAGTAATTTGAGTCCTTCATTATACAGTGTAAACTACATAAAAGCACTGGGTTTATGGAACATTATCTAGGGTATGATTGAAGGGCAAGAAAAATCTGTGTCACAGATTAAAAAAAAATTAAAAGTGTGACATTCTGACAACAGAATGGCTACATGGAATTAGGGGGGAAAGTGTTTTAATACAGTAGACATCAAACTACAACAATATTTTTTACAGACCAGATGCTCAGCTTGTTGACTTATAAGAGTGTTGGTGACTTTAGCTGAAGATCTACCTCACTAAAAAAAAGTAATCTCTGACTATAAAACTTTGCCACCTATGACGTGGATCATTCATCTGAAAGGATTTTCTTTGTCTATAAAACTGTCCTTGAGGAATTGTTTCTGGTGCTGTTCAGATGTTATTGTAAAGAAGAAAGTGATAGGACAAGGGAGAATGTTTTTTAACTAAAAGAGGAAATATTTAGATTAGATATTAGGAAGAAATTCTTTACTCAGGGCGTGATGAGGCCCTGGTACAGGTTGCCCAGAGAAGCTGTGGCTGCCTCATCCCTGGAAGTGTCCAAGACCAGGTTGGATGGGGCTTGGAGCAACCTGGGATAGTGGAAGGTGTCCCTGCCCTTGGCAGGGAGCTGGAACAAGATGGCTTTTAACCATCCCAACCCAAACCATTCCATGAGTCAATGAAGTATTATCTTGAATTTTCACAAGTGGAAAAAGACAGAGGTGTTACAATGCCCAGGAGAAATCAGAAAACATCATCATTGCTTGAAAAGTCTGCATTTTGCACCAGATAGATACTACAAGACACAGCAGAACAACATTTTTTGCTACATTCTTTGGCTGACCGTGTCCATTAATGAGCTATAACTTCTGAAAAATCAGGAGAAGCAGAGAAGAACTCAAATAGAAAGGCAGTGAAAAGAGAGATACTCTTACCCCCTTCACCCAGAGCTGACCAGTCTATTTCAAGTCTGATCTACCTGGGCTTCTGAGATGATGGGGAATATTGCACTACTTCCACATTCTCTGCAGATAACCATCACTCTCCATTACTGTCAATATGCAGGTACCAAAATAGATATTGCACAAATATAAGCTTTAGAAATGCAGGCAGAGAGACAGTGAGAATATGACACTATTTGTCAGCAGGAAGCCATTTTAGAACTTGCACAGTTTAAACAATTATTTTAAATCCCTTCTTGCTGTAACTGATACACAGAGTAATGAAAGGGAAAGAGTGAGTGTACCTGGGTGTTTTTCATGGTTTATTTCCTTTTGCTCACCCTCACCATAGAAACAAGAAGCAACATGTTCCAGTGACATCTGACTCCTTCGCTATCTTTAAATGCTTCCCCAGATAATACATTATTGTGTCTGTATCATCTTCCCTGTGGTTCCCAGAGCAGCTTCAAGAACACTGGGGTTTGTTGACAAAACAAATGAGCCTGAGACATTGTGATGAAGGACACTCTTCCCCAGAGTTTTCATCCAGAAAGGATCACTGCAGTAGCCACAGACGAGCTGTTTAAAGCAGAGGCAGAGGGAAGATAAGAAAGCTGGGCAATTCGATCGGCTGTACAGAGAGACTCACAATCTTATTTGACTGCAAAATATCTGATTGACCTTGAACTTGAAACAACTTGTCGGGGGATCTGTTGCTTCAATTGCTCTCTGTCAGCTCCTCAGCCAGCTATTTCTCCCGTTCAGATTTCATCTTCAAAAAAAAAACCCCAGGCTGATGGGAGTGTGATAGCACTGGACCAGAGCAAGGAGGATTGCATCTCTGGACAAGAGGAAACTGTATTTACTGTATTTGTATTCTTTTTTTTTTTATATATTTCCCTTTATGGAAAATCTAGTAACACCTACTGACCCAAAAGATATGCAAAATCTGAAAAGGAGGTTAAAAAAAAATCTCAAAAGAAGTGTTGTTGCACAAGGTGGTCAGGCCTAATGTGCATGGATTTAAATAAGTAATTAATACAAAGACATTTAAGATTATGGAACAGTGCAAAAAGCTAAATGTAGGTTCAGTTAACTTTGAGACAAAATCTGAGGAGTTATTCACAATATACAATACATTACCTTGTGAATTATCTTGATTTTCATGAGATTTTTACAAGATTGTATATGTATATGTCTGTCGAGTTTCATCCCTGCCAAAGTAGGAATATTCATATATCACTCCTGTGGTCTGAGTAGCCCACTCTTTCTAACCTTCTTTAACACTTTTACCCTGGCCCAAGATTTTTAGTTTGGGAAGCTCCAAAATTTCCAAGATGATCTCTTCCACTACTTTTTTAACTTCACTGATACAAGTTTCCTTAACTCTCATTTTAACTTTTTGATTAAATTATATGTTGATCTACCTGTAAGGAATGTCAAGAGCAGATTGTTTCCTCTGTGTCTGAGGAAGACTGAGGAAGAATGTGTAGACCACTATCAGCAGCACCCCCAGGCTATCTTCTCCAGACTAAACAACCTGAATCCATTCAATCTCTCTGCTTAGGTCATTTTCCCAGACCTCTTCTGACCTGCCTTCATACTTATCTTTTCTGAATATCCATACCACACCTTTCTTGAAGTGATATCTTCAACACTGCTTAAGAGCATGGAGAAAAGAGAAAATATCCTATCACTATTGGTGTTGTTTAATTTTGATCATTACAAAGTACTCTTATGACATAAAGAATTTATTAATCTACCATAGGGAAGTTACTTTACCTTGCCCAAAAACCAAGGAAGCTATCCAACATCATGCATTTCCAGTTTAATTTTACGAACTTGAAATAAAAAAACAGGCCCATCCACTAAGCTGTTCCTTCAAATCCATCTCATTTGTTCAAAATGGCACAACCTCACAATAAACTGTCTAATTGCCCCCAGTGATAGTAAGGAGAATGCAGTGGACTCAGATGGCCAACCTTCAAATGTTTGAACAGAGGTGAGATTTATGTTCAGTCACTGTCTTTTGTTTAT
Organism: Pipra filicauda; assembly: GCF_003945595.2. NCBI lineage: Eukaryota > Metazoa > Chordata > Aves > Passeriformes > Pipridae > Pipra > Pipra filicauda. The sequence goes on from NW_024104640.1 coordinate 661,390, forward strand.
CTAGTGGTGTTGCAGAGCAGAAAAAATATCTTGACACAGTCCCTTGCCACTTCTATGCATTGAAACAAATTTTTCTGCCTAATCCCCATAATTTGTTTTTTTTCTGCTATTTTTCACAGGCACTTTGGAGGCCAAGAAACTCCAAGAAATGAAATTCATGACTGAGTCACTGTATCTTAACTATCACGACACATATCTGAGCCACAATCCACTGAGCAACTTGGTCTAGTGGAAGGTGTCCCTGCCCATGGAAGGAAGCCACTCCCAACTCAAGCCGTTCTATATAATTCTGTGATGCTGTGATGATAATCTGACACTGCTGCACACAAGAGGTAATCTGATTTACCACATATGGGAAGGAGTTAATCCCAACTAAGGAATTTTAGATTTACTGATGGTGAAGCCTGTATATAAGGTACAGAAAACAGGTTTAAATTACAGAATGAGGATCTCTTAAACTGAAGCAACTTTATCAAGAGTCTGAGACAAAGGAAGATTCTATTTCCCAAAGGTATTTTTCCCCAATGTTGATTGTTCAGATGAAAGAGCTAAAAAATAACAGCAGCCAATTAACAAATGAGTTTTCATATTAAAAGGCACAGTATTAATGATGGTTAGTCACAATAACTCCCAGCTAATAACATCATTACTGTGACTTGTACTTGTGTTAAATTCAGATATCATCAAAAGGCGCAAAAAGCAATATTGTCTCTGAAAGCTGGTAGAGCTTTCTTGTCTAAACAGGGTGCCTGGCACCTGAAAAGTTCATGATCTCTTTTTGAACAGATATGAGAAAGGGACTGCACCTTGTCTGAAGTTATGAAAAGTACTTTTGAGGACAGAGTGCGCTAGCAGTGAAAAAGTAAAAAACTTGTTTCTCCATCTGGCAGTAGTTCAAGAGATTTCTTTTGGCATGTCTAACCACCTGTCTCCAGATGTGATGGTTCGTATTTCCCTTTTGAAAAGTCAATTTGTCAGAGATGTCCAATAACATATGGATTAATGACCTACAATTTTAAAGTTTTCTGATGAATTTCCAACCTTTTAAAAATGTATAGAAAGAAGGCAGAAGAAGCACCATTCCTATCCTACTCTGTTCTAGTCTAGGAACCAATATGGGACCAGAAAAAATTGCATTGGAAGACTATTCTTTCTCTTAAACTTTTGTGGGGAACTTTATCAGAATATTAAGCTGTTCATAGACTAGTGTGACCACTATTTCAGCACTGTATGTGGCTCATAAGAAATAAGAAACCTGAACACTGTATTTCTAAAAAAATCCCTTTATATGAGCAGGGTTTTGCTGTACCAGTATAAGAGTGGAGTGCAAACCAGTGCTAGCCAAGAAGAGCATCACAGTTGCAATTACAGGTAAGTTGTGGGAATCAAACCTTCCATTACAAGCCTGTGATCTTTTGAAGGTGTAACTTCACTGCAACGGGTACACTTTACCTCTGAAAGCCACAGGGACAGGCTTCCAGGAAAGGTCTGCTGAGATTTCTGTGTGAAAATTAAAGCAGAGAAATTATACAAAGGGACCTAGAGACTTTGGAAATATGAGCAGGAAACAGTGAAATGAGATTCAGTCTGGAACAGTGGAAAAAAGCCATCATCTAATGCCTCTGGAGAGAGGTGTGTAAAGAGGTAATCTGAAACAGGCATTTGGTAAATGGAAGAAGTGATATTTAGGTTGCAATAACAGTGAAGGAAATCTGTAGGGTGACAATGAGCCATTTCTCTGGTAGTAAAAGACAGACAAAGAGAGCAACAGAATGGGAATGTGCTTTTGGGGAGTCCTACAAAGGAGCATGACATCATAGCTCAGAGAGGAGACACAAGTGGTGTCATTCCCCCATGCTTGAATAATAATCATCCAAAGATATTGTTGCAATAAAAAAAAATAAAAGGAAATTGTTGTTTTTTAGCAAAAAAAAAACTGCCTGAAAACCAGAAAGTGACTGGTGGAGAAGTGTCTGATGAGAGCATCAAGAAGCAAGAGTGGGAATGATAATTGCTTGCAGAATGTGGAAAGCTGTTGGTACTGCGAAGGAAGGAGAATTATTGAGGGTAGTCTAAGGGGGCTAGACAGGAGAAATAGAAGAAACTAAGAAGAAAAAAAAATCAGGCTGAATTAAGCAATTAAGGTTTCTTAATAGAGAAGTCTATTAGAAGAAGAAATGTTCTCCTAAGAGACACAGCTGTAAGCTCTTCAGTGCAGGCACCATGACTGCTTATATGTTTGCACTGCACCCAGCACAGTTGGGATCCTGATCCTTATTTGATCCTGTGGGTTCTGCTGTAATAGAAATAACAAACAGCAATGATTACATACTGTGTTACAACCATGGGGGATACGTGCTGAGGCTGAGCTCTCCTCTTAGCTACACTCTGCTGAGGTCAACGGCATTATTTGGATACAGGCTGGTGGTGTTAACGGGACAATTTGGCCTGATTAATCTGTAAAAATAGAATATGTCTGTTTTCTGTTCCCAAATCTCCCTATTATTGTCTGTAGTAGAGCCATGAAGGCTGAACATTGTCCAGTTACACAAGGGAGAATGTTTCGTGCCCAAAGAACTCATTTGGTAGTGCAGACTGGTAGATGTGCAGAGCCAAGGACTGGAACACCAGCAAATTTTTCTTCAGAGCAATAACATTTTTTAGAAGCTGCAAAATAGAAATCCACTCCTCCAGGACTGAGAGCCTTTCTTCCTCATCACTTCCAGTAGAAGTAAGACCTTGTTCAGTGTCTCATTCTTTAGCCAACTGACAGGAGGGAATTTAGGGAGCAGATCCCGAGCTAAGTCCTTTAAATCCTGCAGAAACAAGGACACTGGAGAACATGCAGACAGGACACCATGGCAATGCTGTAGCTTGGGAGCAGTGGGTTGGAGACATTTCTGTGGTACGTTACATGTAGATGATAGTCTTCACTGACAATAACATGGTACTTTTTGTCCAAATTGCTGCCTTGTATTTATCTGACTGCATTATTATTGTTGTTATTATTATTATTACTACTGTTTTAATGGCTGAAAGCTAAGAAGAACTGGGGCTTGTCAGAAAACTGAGCAATTGATGAAAAAGCAATTGATGACAGCAGTTCAATTCTAATAATTTCCTGTCTTACTTTGCTGGTACTGGGGTGTACTTTAGCAAAATGACTGAAATAAGTGATGCATTTTCAGTCAGCTTTATCCCTGACTCTTGTGCATCTGAGAAAGACCCAGCAGTGGGTTTGGCAGATAAAGTGAAAAGCAAGTCAGGAACTACCATTATGAAATGCAAAAAGTCAATTTGAATGTCAACAGCAAAGGCAGGGGATGCAAGCTTTAAAGAGCTCCAGTTTGAGAAAATGAGGGCACCACATTGTGTACCCCTGACTAACTGCTCATGTTCCAAGCTGTAGAAGAATGTCACATTTAGATGGTTTCTCATTTCACATTGATTTTTGTTATTTTAGACCACAGGACTCTCCAAGCTTCTTGCAGATACTACATCAGTCAGAAGGAAAGACTGCCCAAAACCATGAAATCTGTGAGCATCCAAATTTAATTGCATAAATTTTGACATTTGGAGGGGGAAAATACAACACTTTGTCACTATCTGGGGAGAAAGTCCAACTGCAATATAGTATGATACAATATCCTTCTAAAACTTGTTTTAAGGGGAAATTATTGTACAAAAAGGAAAGGAGGATTGTTATCTTTTTAAGGCTGTAAAAGCAGTGAGTGGAGAGATGAAGTAGCTTGACTAGATCGTAGGAGCCATGGGACACTGATCCCACTGGGCTTCACTGTTTTTGATAAATTACCAGAAGGAAAAGAAAAACATAATAACAAGAAGTGGCACTAAAGAGGATCAATACAATCAATGAAGTCTTCTGTCTTATTTAGCTCAACTAATGTTGTGATACTGGAGAGATGTAACATACACAGTGACCTGCCTTAGGAGGAGGCAAATGCATACAGGTCATTGATTAAACACAGTGGTTTTTACCATTAGTGTTGAAACCAAGACCAAAGTGACCATTTTTATTCCTGACTGGGAGATAAAGCTCTGGCTATTGGGTTTCCAAACCAGTTGTCACATTGCCATAAGTAAGTAGTATATGTGGGTTTACCTCTATGTCCCACAGGGACTCTTCTCTTGAGGTGCTGCCAATCAGTAACTTTCAAGCTCTTAATTTCTTTCCTAACACCAGCCCTGTGTTTCCATCGTTTCCTCTCACTGCCTGAGCAAAACAGGCACTGTTGAGGCATGATTCATCCGCATTTGAGATGCCTGTTTTAGGATGGGGTGAATCATGCTTGTTTCTTTCCATCGACTATATAAAGGGAGACAAGGGTGACTAATCAAGACGTAGATGTCTGTAGTGCAGACATCTAACATTAAGTGAGATGAATGCCACTTTCAGAGCCAGCTCATGTCTGACAGAAATGGTGACAGCCAGCTGGGTCCATCAGAGCTTTAGCTCTGGCACAGCACTACGTGAAAGCGTGTTGCTTCCAAGGCTATTTCAAGACCAGCTCGCCCCCTTCTCATGGTGCTCAGACCCCAAGTTAATTAACATGGAGGACACAAGCTGGCCCCATGCAGAACTGGGTTGTCTCTGCATGTTTCTCTTTAATTAAAGTAGTTCTGGTAAGTTTGGTACAGAGGCACAGCAAAGTGACTTACGTTTAACATCATATTTGTACTCAAGCGTAGCATTGACCTTGCTGTGCACAAGCTGGCTCCATGCAGAGCTTCTTGTGGATGTCTACTTCCCATGTTTTAAAGTAGCAGTGATGCTCTGTGGGAGACCAGAAGTGTGCTGTGGAGGATTGTGTCTACGAGCAATGGAAGGCAAATATAGAAATCTGTGAGGAAATTCTTGGAACACCAGAAGAATGCACCTTTTCTACCTTTGTTTAAGGAGTTGGATTGTTAAAGCACTTTATCAGTAATGTTATTGTTGAATGCTCTATGCATTTCCACAGCAAAATGTCTGTCTAGTCACATTTGCTTCATGAATCTGCAGAAAGCTGGTGAAACTGGGTTTTGTGGCAACCACCTGGGGTCTAGAGGCATTAATATTTGTAATGCTTGTTTTCTCTGTTGTTTATATTTTGAAAGACCTTATTATTTGAAGTACCTGTCTGAATAGATTCAATGGTTCATTTTTGTAGCCACCTCATTGCATATAAACTAATACCATGGGTAATTCAGCTAGTGACAAGCAGCATATTACCTTCTACATAGAACCCAAGAAAACTTAAAGTAGACCCTTTGAATTTGGAATAAAATTGCTGAGATTGTGTCATGACTGAGCAATAGTCACTTCTAGTCCCTTCTTAGAGTCCACAGACTTGCTTAGCTGGACTAAGGACTTAAAAATATGATGGAAATGATCACAGCCCAGTTTTCTGAATTGTGTAGTTACTGGGAAAATGATTTTTCCATCTTACCTGCACATAATTTAGTGATGAAAGTGAGCAACTTGAGGTCTCAGAGATGCCGGAGAGTCACTGAATTATCTAAAAGCAAATATTACCTCCATTTTCAGAGAAATTTATCTGGCTCCTAAAATTCTCCCTGCCATGACACCTCATCTCAATCAAGATTTTGAGGGAACTGCAAAATCCACTGCTAAAATTTACAGGGAAAAAAACCCTAAACACTATAAACCAATTCGAATTCATGGGAAACACATATGCCTAACCTGAGCAATAGTAATTGTTCATTTTTACAAATCACTCTGGGGAGGCTGTTTTCCTCATAATTTTGAACAATGTTATTGCTCATAAAAATAACTTGCCCAAGATTCAACACTGAAGTTTGAATAGGTGTTAGGACTAAAATCTTCCCTTTGTACTTTTTTCTGAAAAGCATTAATTGTGAATTGTACCAAAAAAGTGTTAAGAAATGTAAAAAAAAATAATATAGCATGAATAATGTTTCACTTTTGCTGACATTTTTCTATGAATCAGTTATTGAAAAGCTCAAATCTACAAATTTTAATTTTCTTAGAATTTAACTACTAAACAATCTTGGAAAGGGTTACTCATCCAAGCTGCAGCTTTTCTCCTGCATCCCTTATTTGTTAAGTTTATGAACAAAACAGGGGTCAAACTATGCTTTCAATAAAAATATGTAAATAAGATACTTTATTTCTAGTGACGTTGTCTTAATGTTAAACATATTTTTCACCAAAGGCAACATTTCAAATGAAAATATACACAGAATAGATGTGTTGTTACATAGAGTAAAGGCTTAGCACAGGGGAAGATGAATGATTGTTTGTGTGGGATGAGGGGAAGAACCAAAAGATCAACAAGGAAAGCAGGATAGTAATCAATGGAAGCAATGACTAAGCCAGTTTTATTTCTAGCAATAGAGATAGAGGCAAAAACAAAGACACACTTAGGAGATATTAAACAGACATAAGTGGTAGGATTTGGAGCCTAAACGTGGAGTTCTTCCGTAAGAAAAAACTGGCTTTTGAATTGTCATCCATCAGCGTGGTGTCTTCAAAAGGAAATGAAGCAAAAGCTGCTTCATATGCATCTTCCCACTAACAAAATTATAGATCATTAAAACTCAGGAAACAGATAGTCTGCTGACAGATCAGTTGTGAGGAGAGTTTCCAATAGCACTGACTACGGTCAAGGAAGGAATTAAAGCATGTGCTTAAGTTCATCCATCCATCAGAGAAGCAGAACTAAATAACCTCAGTATGATAGTAACTTAGTAGCTCCAAAGTTTTAATGCATTTATTCTTGCTGTCACACAGTGGACAGCGCTATCCACTATCCCTGATTTACAGGAGGATGCTCAAGCACGCTTAGGGTAAGCTTCTAATTCTCACAGAGTTCCGTTCTTTTGAGGATCTGGGGCTGTAGGTCTGGTCACTGCAGTGAAGCACAGTACAGAGAGACCTGAGCCACTGCCAGCTCAGCCTGCTTGTGAGCAGGGCTCATTAGCGTGGGCACAGCAACATCCTGACGCAGTGAGGAGGCTGCCAGCCCTGAAACAGAGCTCCAGCATCCTGCAGCGTTGTGGGGTTGTTTTTCTCACCGACAGACCAGATCAGAATAATTTGAGCTTGGAGAGCAACGTGACCCACAGGGTAGATTTAAATATCTTTGCCATGGTCACCCATCATTTCTCCAGAATACAAGGCTGAATCCACCTTTATGACTCCAACACGATTATCCTAATGGATGGACTACTTGTCCCTAAGGAGCTGCTAGTGCGTTTAGCTTTATCTGCTTTATCTGTGTACTTGCTTAGAGATAAGCACTTTCTCAGGTGCTTCCTAGAACTGGGACTGAGACATAGAACACCCTGAGTTGGAAGGGACTCACATGGATCACCAAGTTGTTACTTACAGATAAGGATTCTTGGGAAACTGAACAGAAATAATTGTCGAATTTCTAGACAAACCACAATTTCAATGGCACAAAAAAACTATAAAAGAGGAAATTTTCCATGTTTTCTGTTCTCCTTTCTTTAAAACTAGTGACTACCTCTAGACATGAACTCTAGAAAACCATTTCAGCTAACAACACATTAGACAGGAGTCAAACTTCACATTGCAGCCCTTAGTAATCAACAGCTGACTTGAGCATTAATGAACTAACTTTTCCATTAGGTAACAGCCAATGGATTACTGCACTCTTATATCGTCTCTGTGTTCCAATGTCCTAGTTTTCTCCAGCTGCTAATTTAAAATGCTTTTCACTGTTGCAAAGAGCGTAGTTAACTGCTAAAGAACAATTTTATTGCCCTAAAACAGTCATATATTTGCATTCATTACTATGAGTCTTAAAACCTATTACTGATATAAAAGAGGGAATAACAACATGAAGGGTTTGAAGGGCAGTAGATAATAGACTGGAAAGGGTTTTGAAATGCCTGAAGTATGAGACATAAAATAGCAATGATAAACAAGTTCATTATTTGTTAGTGATGGTTATGCTGGAAGGAATATTTTTTATATTATTTTTCTTCTTTTTAAAGTTTTATGGAGAATGTATTTCAGTCCTAAGCTGGGCATAAATTAAACATGTTTTACCCGGCTGTTCTGTTAAGAAATAGCAAGAACTAATGAGCTGTATAGTTGCTAAGCTGTTAAGGCAATGTGAAAGGACTCTATAGGGCAATCTATGAAGTATAAAAGAGAGAAAAGTCCCCTCTCCACAGTCATTTACTGCCTCTCAGACATTTGGGTCGAGCTCAGCTCTATACCACCTTGAGCTGTATGTGATCAGCGGAGACAATCCTGTCTTGTCTGTTTGCCAGCCATAAAGGAAAAACATAACTGCGATATGAGGGGACATTCCTTAAATAAAAAGTAAACTTCCAAATCCTTTAGTCTGACAGCTTTTAGATCAGCTTTCAGGGCCTGATTTTTCAAGTCCTGACCAGTTATTAGTCTTGGTGGCTTTGCTTGAAGGTAGAGGTGAGCTGCCCAGCTTCTCTAGAAATGAAGCCAGTGAGGGTATCAGGCCTTTTGAGAAGACTTTATTTAAAGATGATATTTCCTTTGAGCACCTTGGAATATATTGGTGGGTTTGAGATCATGTTTGATAGTCAGGCACAGATTCCTCTTCCCTGTATGGAAATTTTCTTCTTCAAATATTGACTGATCTTATTTTATATGTATATATATATTTTTTATTATTATTTTTTTTAGTAACCTCTAGTGAAAGCTTGGGATTTCCACACAAACTATTTTAAACATAAGAGACAACACAAAGAACAGTTTGCAGATGTTTGCAGTGTAGAATAGACATCTTTGTTGCTTTCTTTACTGATCTCAGTGTGAAAGGTTGAATTGTGCTTGTTTTGTTCTCTCTAGCAGTTGAGATTGAACAGTTGTTTAAGTTATTTCCTTAAACTGTTGCACAGTATTACTTCTCAAATGGTTGGAGATTGAAAAACCAATAATTCATCCAATCCTTACATATTTCTGGGTTTTGAAACTGTAAATACTCAATAAACCTTAACCTTTCAGCTCACTCTGGGAAGAATTTGAAAATGCAAGTTTACCAGAGCACCTCTTTTTTGAAGGATTCTCTGTAGAGATGGACAGAGGACTTTGGAATGACTCATCTTGAAAATTAGATACCAAGAATTTTACCATTAGAAATCTAAATGGAAGGGGAATTATCAAGGGATTGCAAGGATGTACTTCACTTCTATTCTCATCCTGGAATATGAAGAACAAACTCACATTTCTCTGTGTGTTTGTGTGTGTGTTTCAAAAACTGCCAAAGCAGTACAAAGTAGTACTAGTACAATGCCTAGTACAATAGAATTCAGACTGCCTATAATTTTTAGGTAGGTACCACTGATGAATTTTCTCTTCATCCTTATCTTCATCATCATTGTCATTATCATCATTCATATTAATATTGCTGCAGTTGCCATTGCTGTTGAAGTACCCTCATCCCAAAACAAAGTTCTATCAGCATAAAAATCTTATTAAGAAAGGATAAATAAATGCTTGGTTGATGTTTGACCTAAATTTTAGACTCCCTTTATAGATGATGAAGAGAAATTCACCTGATCTGTTTTATAAATAAACTTTAGATGAATCTGTCCCTAACAAGTTTGGAGACAGCAGTCTCCCCTACAGATGTTTCTGCTGGATAGCACCCATCAGTTTTAGGTGATGGTCTGTTTCCAAAGCATATTCAGGCATCGTTTTTTTTTTTAAATCCCCCACACAACACACCCAAGGCTGTCACAGAACAGCCCTGTGAATTTGTAGTTCTATGACCAGCAGGGAGAAGAGGAAGTTATGAAGGGCCTTCCTCTTCCTTTAAAAAAATAGCCATGCAGTGAAGGTGATTGCAAGTTGTGGTGAAAGAAGAAGGTAGATAGGAAGAAAAATGAAAAAAGAAGAACAGAAAGAAAAAGGAATAAGAGAAAGGAAAAATAAAAAAAAAGAAGGGGAAGATGAGGAGGAGGAAGAGAAAAAAAGAGAAAGAGAAGGAGAAAGAAGAGAAAGAGGAAGAGATAGAGAAAGGGAAAGAGAAAGAGAAAAGGAAAATAATACAAATAAAAGAGGAAAAAGAAATTACTATGTTGAATTTCCTGGGTAGTTTTTATTCAGCTGTGCTAGAACCTCTGCACCCACTAATCTGCACTATATTTTGGAGGCCTGGGGGAGTGCTTTGGCTTTTTACAGATGTCAGGACTGTTTTTAAAAATCATTGACAGGACAAAAGAAAGATAATTAGATACAGGTAGAGTAGGAAAAAAACCAAAGCAATCCAAAGCTTCCATAAGGGTTTGTGTTGCTGTAATGTTGCAGTTGCTAACACATGTCTATTTTATTCAGACCTAAAACTGATTTATTTTCATTTTTTTAAAACGGAAACTTAATTTTTTTATTACATAAGGGGAAAGAAGCAGCAAGTGTAAGTTACATGTATGAAATACCTCAATTTTGAAAGGAGCAGAAATGACCTCAAGTAAGTCTTCAGCTGATCTGTTTGTGTCAATCAATATCCCTGTAGTAATGATCAGGTTCAAATCGTTATCTAACTCCTTTAAAAGGACAAAATATGAGATCCAAACATTCCTAAGAAATCAGTCAGTCTCTCTAGAGAGGGTACCAGGGGCTAAAACGTGTGGGATGTGGTCGTGCTGTACAACGCGGCAGGACTGAGGCTAACACAGTCATAGATGGATCACCCAGTCTGCAAACGGTGATTCCTCATAAATCATTATGAAAAATAGACTGACTGTGCCAGTTCATAAATTCAAGGCAAGTGTCTATTTCCATAAGGCCTGAGCAGACAGGCAGTGTTTGGGATGCAAACATGCCACCACCACATGCAGTAGTTAATGTGTTAGCATTTTAACAAATTGAGCCACTTCACTGGCCTATTTATCAGTTCAAGCTATTTAGAAATGTTGCTACCATATGTTGTCCATTGAAATGAATGCTAAACACTGCATTTATAAATGGTAATTTATGACTCATAAACGTCTCAGCTATTAGAGTCATTCTGCCACTGTGAATGGAATTGATAGCAGTTTCTGCACTTCATGTTTTGGTTTTTTTTTCACTCCCCTCATTTCAGGGATATTGTTGATATTAAAGCTTTAGTGCCTCATAGAGGATGTTATTTAAAAGACTATGTGTGTTTCAGAGAGAGGTTATTTTTGTGTGCTATCCACCCTGTAAATTGATTTCAGCTTCCAAGTAAACTTTTAGGACTAAATATTTTAAAAGACCCTCTAGAGTATGCAAAGTGATCAGTTTTCAGTTATAATAAACCTGGTTTAAAAAAACAAATAAGCCCTGTTTCACCCTCCCTGCAAAGCCTTTTCCCAATGTATATTTACCTCTGCACAGATGAAATGATCCTGAAGCTACATCCTCTTAAATCTCTCCCATGACAAAATGCAAATGCTCAAGCAGATTTGCTGTTACTTGGCTTTGGAACTAATTTTTGGTTGAAATTCTTGACTAGATATTTTAAATATGCTTTATTAAAATGTTGCCTATGTGCTTTCCTGTGAGTGCTGTTTCCTAATTATAAAGAGCCTCGTAGAAGGTCTTATTGAAAACCAAATTTGTCAGAAAGGGTCATTTTTACCTAGTAGGTTGATTGCAAGTTCCAAGGCACTTTTAGGGCTATATTTTCAGAGTGCCTTTGGAGTGCTATTCCAAAGTGGAAATAATCTGTAATTTTTACATCCAGAAGTGTGGTGAACATAGCTTTCCATCATGGAGAACACCTTGACAGGTTAGTTCATTCTGTTTATCTCAGACAGATCTTCACATGGCACAAATGTCTCTCAAGAAGGGAGTAAAGAAGAAGCCTTACGAGTTAATTTAGACCAAATACTTGATTTACAAGTAGTTTTAATTAGGTAGATGGGATTTCAACTTTGGAAAACACTTTCATACTTCTAATGCTTCTGTACAAATATCTAAAGGCATTCAGGGAAGTTAAGAAGGTCCAGAAAGACTCAAATGTGTCAGCTCAATGTATTTCAAACTGTGTCAGCTGTCTGCAAATATAAATCTCCTACATGTGAACACAGATACACAGCTCACTACTCTTTTTGAAAGTTTCTCCAAAATATAGAGATGATTTCTGTAAATTTGCCTGTGTTAATTAGGCTGAGGAAATGTCTATCACTGTGATTGTGTTATCAGTCAGATCTGATACATCCCTGACAAAGGCATGGCACACTGCACTGATACATGTTATGTTAGTTATGTGATCAAATATGGATTTTGTAAGAACACAGTCCATAATTAGCGTGGAACTGTGCCTCCAACCAAGCAATAACAGTTCAAAGTATCCAACCAACATCTTGGTGTAGGAATATTATTTATATCTTGGTATTAAAGATGTTTTAGGGGTATCATCTATTTAAAAAATTTTAAAGAATATTCATATAAATATGCTTTCCTTTTTTAGTTGGCTATTAGGCATATTGGGTTACAATGGATAACAGTAGATTTGAGCTTTTTGGTCCTTCCTGAATATAGCCAATGTGACTACAGACAAGTCGTTTGGCCCACATTGGTTTTTTTAGCTGTAGAATAGAGATATTTGTTCATTCTTCACAGAGGGGTTGTGAAGAAAAAAATCTGTGTTCGAATGTGACATACCCAAATGCCATGACTGTGATGCTCTGGGACAAAGATGGACAGAAAATCATTAAAACAAACATGCTCAGAATTTTAGGTCAGATATTCATTTCAGTGAGAACCTCGTCCTCATCTTAAGGAGTTTAATACTATTGTCTCAAAAATACCTACCTCAGGATCTTGAAAGCTCTTTCCATTTATAGAATAATACCTTCAAGTAACCTCCCTTATTAAAAAGAAATTAGAAAGATCAGATCTGCTCTTTAGGGTTGCAAGTGCAGAGGATGTTCAAAAGCAAGCTTCATTAAAATCAGGATGTGTGAAACACGTAACACGAAAAGCAGCTACTAAATGGATATTTTATCAGGGACAATAATACTGAGAAGTCATGTTACAACAGTTGCAAGGAAATGTCTTTGAAATATCTTCTACAAATATTAATTCAATCTAAAAGTTAGGCCTCTACAAACCACTGAATATTTTATCGGGGAACGCAAAGAAACAAAATTACTTGCTCAACACTCTGACTTTCAGATTGCAAAATCCAGAGTGGGAGGCAAGGTTGGAGCTACCTCTTGCCCAACTTTAACAAGCATTTTGGGATATTGTATGCTGAGCTTCTGGCTTTTGCTGTGGGTGTTATGGCTTTTACAGTTGACATGGAGTCCTGTGTGGTCAGCAGATGAGTGAGAGTGTCGAAGGAAATGGAATTGGGATCATGCAGTTTTATTTCCTCTTTTTTAAGTGTTGTTAATTGTGCTGTAAAAATGCCAGTTTGGGATTGTTTCTTCTGTTTTTCAGGAAACCTTTGTCTCTCCTCTCCCTGTATGAAAGTAAATAGCTTTTTTGAATTCCAACAAAAATAAGAAAAAAAAAATGTTGTGATTCCCAGTGAAATGGTTCCTTTAGAGTCTATGTTTTATTTATTTTTTATTCAAAACAGCATCTGTTTGTTTGTTTGTTTTAATGCTCATGAAATGCCAAAACAATTCGTCTATTTATTTTGCAAAGGCTAAATTAAATTCAGACTTGAGAGCTTGACTTTCAGAAGTGCAGGTCACTTACTGCTCTGGCTAAAGTTAAAATCATGAACATGAACTCAACACCTCTGACTCATGAAAATGTTACTTGGAAATGTTTGACTTTGCTTTAATAAGTCCATTAAAGTATTTTCATCCAGGGATTGAAAGAAAAAAAGGTACATTTTAGAGAACCAATTAGAAGTCTGATCTGTTAAGTATTGCTAAATTTGAACATTAATCCTTTAGAGCAAGTGTCATTTTCATTCAAAATCAATAAAAATTAAAACCAACAGATGGCAGATATTAAAAAAAATATTTTCTGGCAAAGAAATTGTTTTTTGGGTGAATGGAAAATTTGGAGACCTTATTTATTTTACTTCTAGCTTAGACCTGCTCTTAGAGAACTTCTGCTGCTACTACCTTTGCTGTGGTCCTTTCCAATCTGAACTACTCATGTGTGTGAGGACAAAAGATCACTCTTGTACTATTAAATACTGTAGCATAGTAATTCCAAACCAATTTAGGATTTTTTTTATTAAGTATTTAATATTCTTTCTTCCGTTGACAAAGTCATGTAAAAAAAAATACAGAGAGCAAACTAGATATTAGGTTTTCAAAGTGAAGTTGTTTCATTCTGAGCAAAGTGACAAGGGATTGAAAGCACACAGTTTCAGTATGCTACCCTGACTTCTAAAGTCAAATAAAGTCAATGGGGATAAATGGGTATTTGAAAAGAATGATTAATTTGATCTATTTTTGGTGTTCTGAGACGATGAGGTGAACAGCAAAGGGAGCCTAAGATGACTAACACAGGCATATGATCTGGATTTTAATTTTTTTTGTTGTTTTATAAGTTAAATCCCAGAAAGAAAAAGAGTATTTTATATTTTTGATGTTTCTTAAAATAGCCATAGGTAATAGAATCACCTAGGGGAGAATTGAAAAAAAGGGCCTTCCTTTAGAATTATAAAAATCCATGAAAGTTGAATCACTGAATCACAAAAAGATTTGGGTTGGAAGGGACCTCAAAGATCATCTCATTTTAACCTCTCTGCCATGGACAGGGACACCTTCCACTATACCAGGTTGTTCCAAGCCCCTTTCAACCTGGCCTTGAACACTTGCAGGGATAGGGCAGCCACAGCTTCTCTGGGCAACCTGTGCCAGGGCCTCACCACCCTCACAGCAAAGAATCTTCCCTTAAAAATTATTAAATAAGCAGATAAATACATTAATAATAATAATAATAATAATAATAATAATAATAATAATGAAGTGGAAGACGAAATGACATGACTAGAATACAAATATCAATGAGTTTTCCATAAAATATTGCTCCTCAAAAAATTATTTAACTATTTTAAAGACAGGTATAAGCTACAGGGCATCTGTTATAGTAGTGCCATCCACTAAACTGTCTGTGGAAATAATACAGTCAGATCAGAAAAGAAGGAGCATGCTCAAACCTGCACTGTAACAGTCTCCAGAATTCTACTGCCAACTCCATAGGGAACCTCTGCGTTGTTGACAAATTTTAGGGCATACATAGAAGCTTCTAAATATGGATTTATATGTTTAATTTTAGGGATATTTTCATTTTCATTCTGTGTTTTGAATCCCAGCAGTATGATGATATACTATTGACTTTGTTTCCACAACCAGCAGAATGAATTCTTTTTTTTATCATTTATGTAAAGAATTGATTACAGAGCGATCTGTAAATATTTTCTGTTATTAATGTTAATTTCCCAATATGATTATTTGCTCTAGTAGTTTTATTAAATGGAAGGAAACCATGGCAGCCAGAAAATGAAAGAGAACATATTGTTATATTTTTTCAAGAAAATATTTCTCACTGTTGTCTGATATTATAATAACTGAAATTACCAATTTTCAAAAGCTGCAGCTGTGTTTCAAGGTGGCACCAAACCTCAAAAGCATGAAGGCAAAGATCTCTCCCAGATCAGCCAATTTGTCTCTTAGGCAAATACTGGCCTTCCAGAAGCTTACTGTATTATCTCTGAAGCACCTCTTGTCTGTCGTATGAATAATCACTTCAGTACATCTTGCCATTGTCACCAGCAATTACTGGAAACCAGAAACTCAGGAATGGGCTACAACACCAGGAAAGCTCCTACTGAGACTTTTCTCAATGTGTCAAACTCTGTAAGAAAGTTAGAAACTTCAGTGCCTGGAATTCTTGAGCTAGTTACTTGTGTTTAATAGCCAAATATTTTTTACAATGCTTTGTGAAGCCCAGTTTCTTGAGCTGATATCAGCTTGTACTTTGCTGACCTTTTGTGCTAATTCCTCTCAACTGGCACTTTTTAGGCTGAAGATTCTGATATATCTTCAGTGTGATAGGTAGTCAGTCACTCCACATGTGAAACCCATTCTCCCCCATCCACCTGTCTGACCACTATTCTCTGACCATCCTTGATCGAGACACTGAAAACCATGAGATTCTGGGGTACAGACCCCATGCTGTTAATCCAGCATGACAATTCCTGGGGGTCTTGCAAGTGAAGTCAAGGCCGTGCTGATCTATTCCTGACAGCTGACAGAATTTCACTGCAGAGGTTTTCAGTTTAGGGATTGCTATTATATTCACTGGAAAACCATTTCCCAGGCAAATGTGACCCTGAATTAGAACTGTCCCACCAAAACTTCAATAATTTTGTTTGTTGCTTCAATAAGAAAAGCTGAGAAAGAAAAAGGAAACAAACCTTGCAATGTAAAATTAAAATTACCTTGTTAGGTATAGCTTAGTCTCTCCATCACTGGGAGAATGAGAGACTGAACTTTTTCTTTCCATGCATAATTTGTGTGTTTTTTCTTGGAGTCTGAGGCCATATCAGACAAATATAATGGCTTCCTCAAGTCTTTTGTTTTTTTTCTTGCTTGACTAAAGAAAAATGGTTATGTCTCAGCCATAAAGATCATCTATATTTGTAGTCTTGTTAACGTAGTTCAGTGTGACTTCCAAGTACAACAAGAACCAGTAACAGACCTATCATGGTATAAATGCACTGATACTATTATCCTGTACACTGGCAGATGACTGTATAGCACACTAATACATGTAGAGATAAAAGAGCAATTAATTTGGGCCATGAAAGTACAACAAAGGAGGAGGTCCCAAAAGCCAATGCTAAAATCTGGAATTTAGACATAAAATAGAGAGATTTCATAGAATCATAGAATCAGCCAGGTTGGAAGGGATCTCTGAGACCATCAAGTCCAATCCTTGGTCTACTACTGCCATGGTTACTAGACCATGGCACTGATGCCACATCCAGTCTCATCTTAAAAACCTCCAGGGATATAGAATCCACCACTTCACTGGGCAGCCCAGTCTAATGTTTGATTACCCTCTTTGTAAAGAATTTCTTCCTAATATCCAACCTAAACGTCCTCTTGCAGAGCTTAAGGTCATGCCCTCTTGTCTTACTGAGAGCTGCCTGGGAGAAGAGACCTGGCTACAACCTCCTTTCAGGGAGTTGTAGAGAGTGATGAGGTCTCCCCTGAGCCTCCTCTTCTCCAGGCTGAACAACCCCAGCTCCCTCAGCCTCTCCTCATAGGACTTGTGCTCAAGTCTCTTCCCCAGCCTCGTTGCTCTTCCCTGGACCTGCTCCAGCCCCTCAATGTCCTTCCTGAACTGAGGGCCCAGAACTGGACACAGCACTCCAGGGGTGGCCTCACCAGTGCTGAGTACAGGGGAAGAATCACTTCCCTGGACCTGCTGGCCACACTGTTCCTGACACAGGCCAGGATCCATTGGCCTTCTTGACCACCTGGGCACACTCTGGCTCATGTTCAGCTTCCTGTCAATCCAAACTCCCAGGTCCCTTCCTGCCTGGCTGCTCTCCAGCCACTCTGTCCCCAGCCTGTAGCACTACAGGGGGTTGTTGTGGCCAAAGTGCAGGACCTGGCACTTGGCCTTGTTGAACCTCATCCTGTTGGAATCAGCCCAACTCTCCAACCTATCCAGGTCCCTCTGCAGCTGATGGACACTCCCCCCCAGCTTACTGTCATCTGCAAATTTGCTGATGGTGGACTCAATGCCCTCATCTAAATCATCAATAAAGATATTAAACAGAACTGGGCCCAACACTGATCCCTGGGGGACACCACTAGTGACCGGATCCCAACTGGATGTGGCTCCATTCCCCACCACTCTCTGGGCCCGGCCCTCCAGCCAGTTCCTAACCCAGCACAGGGTGCCCCTGTCCAAGCCGTGGGCTGCAGCTTTTCCAGGAGAATGCTGTGGGAGACGGTGTCAAAGGCTTTGCTGAAGTCCAGGTAGACACATCCACAGCCTTCCCCTCATCCACCAGGCAGGTCACCTGATCAGAAAAGGAGATCAGGTTGGTCAGACAGTACCTGCCCTTCCTAAACCCGTACTGGCTGGGTCTGATCCCTTATCCATCCTGTAGGTGCTGTGTGATTGCACTTAGGATGATCTGCTCCATAAGCTTACCAGGCACTGAGGTCAGGCTGATGGACCTGTAGTTTCCCGGGTCCTCTTTGCAGCTCTTTTTGTGGATTGGTGTGACATTTGCCAACTTCCAATCATCTGGGACCTCCCCAGTGAGCCAGGACTGTTGGTAAACAATGGAGAGTGGCTTGGTGAGCTCTTCTGCCACCTCCCTCATCACCCTTGGGTGGATCCCATCTGGTCCCATAGACTTGTGGGGATCCAAGTGGCTCAGCAGGTCACTAACTGTTTCCTCCTGGATTACAGAGGACTATTCAGATTCTTATCTCTTTCTACAAGCTCCAGAAGCCAGCTGTCCTCAGGACAACCTGTCTTACTGTTGAAAACTGAGGTAAAGAAGGTGTTAAATACCTCAGCCTTTTCATCATCTTTGATAACTATATTCCTGCCCATGTCCAACAAAGAGTGGAGATTTTCCTTGCCCCTCCTTTTGCTATTGATGTATCTGTAGAACGACTTTTTGTCCTTCACAGAAGTGGTGAGATTAAGTTCAAGTTGTGCCTTCATCTCTCTAATTTTCTTTCTACATGACCTAACTATATTCCTATACTCTTCCTGAGTAGCCAGCCCTTTTTTCCATAATCAGTAGGCTCTCTTTTTTGCCCTAACTTCCATTTACATGGAAGTGAGTAACTTTCTCCATGGCCCTTTGGTTTTCTTTATAATTGCAAAGTCCATAAAATATTATAGGGCACAGATCACAGATTCAGAGATGATGGAAGGGACTTCTGGAAGTCTTTAGTTCAAACAGCCTCTCAAAGAACAACCAACTAGATGAGGTTGCTCAGTGCATTGTTCAGTCAAGCTCTGAGTATCTCCAACAAAGAAGATTTCACAATCTATTCTCTGGACAATCTGTTAAGGCTGCTTGACCACTCTCATCACCATCTGGATTTTTTTCCAAACATGTAGCCAAAATTTCCCACACCAAACTTGCATCACTCCTACTCAGTGCACCTTCAAGAAGTCTAACTGCACCTTCCCTACTCTCTTCCATCAGATAGCTGCAGACAGCATTAAGATCCAGATTAGTCTTCTCTGAAAGTGAAACAAATTTCCACCTCCTCCTTCATCTCCCAAGTTCTGTCTCCCTCATCATCTCCTGCTCACACAACTCAGGATGAAGGTGCCCACCTTTCCCCTGTGACTCCTGTCCAACCTCTTGACCATCAGAATTCCCAGCTATTTTTCTGCAAAACTGCTTTCTATTCACTCAGCTCTCAGTCCTGACAACTAAATAGATTGAGACAGATTACTCCTACAAGCAGTTATTTTTCTCCATAAACTGTAGAGGTAATCTAGAGTGATTAACTCAAGTGTAGTTATTGACACTGAAAATGCCTAAACTTAGGTAAGAGGCATGTATCCACAGACTCTTCAAAATTCCTGCACTTGATTGATGAAAAGTATGATTCTCTGGAAGAGATGTTAATATTGTTAGGTTAGAATTATGGAGAGATATCGTAGAGGGACGTCAAGGAGCAAGAAGACATAAAAACATAAGGAAAGATTGCCCTCCTCCTTGAGCTCTTGCTTAGATTTATCTATGAACATTAAATTGCTTCCTAGGAACTTAACACAGAAGTAAGATTCCAAGAAGAATAGATTATCTTGCCTGCTGTTTGACCATTTCATGCTAGGTTTATAAATAAAACAAATTACACTTAGAACACGCATAAATTCCTTCCCACTGATTTTTTTTTTCTTATTACTCTTTGGAAACAAATACACTTACTTGACACTGACATTCAAATAAACAGTGAAATAGGGAGATATAGTGAAACAATATCTTAATTTTCTTTTAACTTGAGTTTCCTCTCCCCATTTTCCTGCAGCTTTCTTTTTTCTCGGTTCCTGGCTCCAAACCAAAGAGGAGTGCACCGAGGAAAGACATCCCCCTTCCTATCGAAAGCAGCTGGTTTAAGAACAGTCAGACAATTTGCTATCATAAACATTCACCCAACACTTCTATGAAGTTTATTTTCTTTCATTCAAAATCACTCTATAATTTCACAGTGGTGTAGTGATAATGGCAGAACAATGACCCTTTAAAATATTCAGCAGGTTCCTACCTAGTGAAAAACATCTTAAACATCAGTTAAAACACTAGGCATATATTTTCAGTGAAAGATTTTTCCTCCATCTGTTCAGATGGTACATTTTCCAAGTAAACTATCACCAATCTTGGTAGCTTAAGGGTGGGGGGGGAGATGCATTTAAAAAAAAACTTAAAAACAATCAGCATTACTTTGTGACTTACTGAACTGGGAAACAGATGATTCTGCTTAATGCAGAAGAGCTATGTGGGATGTGTCAGCTTTGCAACACAGTGGTCACTTCAGTTTGGAGTAAGGCACGTTTTATTACTTCTTACTGTAGAATGAGAACGGAATTAGTAGAGCTCACCCTCAGCCATGATGAAATTAAAGGCCACGGAAACTTTTACACAGTGTTGTTGGAGCAGGATGGGTAATAGGGACAGGATAGTGGAAACAAGGTCTTAGAGGAACTGTAGGTTGCTGTTTCTTCCAGCACTAGAGCCAGTTCTAGGACTGTATGGGCCAGTTCAGGTCTTCAAGAACATTCCTGCACCAGAAAACACCCCAGCAGTAACCCAAAAACCCATCTGGAAGGCACTTAGTATTTACCAGACAGCTTTGCCGTTAGTTCAGGGAACGCGGTAGTACCCAGGAAAAACAAGGGACAACAGCACAAAGTCCCAGAACTACAAATATAACTGAACTCTAAACTGACCCAGTAGTTTAGCAGCAACAGGATTTCAGAAGCTGGGACCTCACTCTCTAACAAGGGTATTTGATGCTTGGGATAGCTTTCATTTAACTATCCAAAACTCTTTCTATAATCAGTGAAAAAACATAACTCTGGAGAATGTTTTGTCCTATTTAAGGACAGGCGCCAAAGATGAGTCAAACAATAAACATCAAAAATGCTTGCTGGCATACTGACTCTCCTCATTCGGATAAAAGGTGTCTGGCCCAGTAACCAGCTCTAGTTTGAGCTTTTGGAAAGTGTCCCTGCCCATGGCAGGGGGGGTGGAACTAGATGATCCTTAAGGTCCATACTATACCATACTATCATTCCATGAATCTATGATGTAATTGACATGTGAATATCCAACTGATCTACAGCAGTCAAAAATTTGGTTTTCACTGGGCCTGCCTGTCCCAGAGGGCTGTGCAACCCTTCAGCAGGACCTCGACAGGCTGGAATGATGAGCAAAGAAGAACCTCTTGAAATTCAACAAGGGCAAGTGCAGGGTCCTGCACCTAGGAAGGAATAACCCTGGGCACCAGCACAGGCTGGGGGTGACATGCTGGAGAGCAGCTCTGGGGAGAAGGACCTGGGAATCCTGGTGAACAACACTGTCCCTGAGCCAGCAATGTGTCCTGGGGGCCAAGAAGGACAATGGGATCCTGGGCTGCATTAGGAAGAGCATTGCCAGCAGGCCAGGGAGGTCATCCTGCCCCTCTACTCAGCCCTGGTGAGGCCTCACCTGGAGTGCTGTGTCCAGTTCTGGGATTCTCAGGACAGGAGGGACATGGAGCTCCTGGAGCAGGTCCAGCGGAGGGTGACACAGGTGATGAAGGGACTAGAGCATCTCTCTGATGAGGAAAGGCTGAGGAAACTGGGCCTGTTCAGCCTCAAGAGGAGACACTGAGAGGGGACCTCATCCATGTCTGCCAGCGTCTGCAGTGACGTGTCAGAGGATGGAGCAGGCTCTGTTTGGGAGGGACCAGCAATGGGACAAGAGGCAATGGGCAGAAACTGCTGCACAGAAATTCCACCTGAACATGAGGAAGAACTTTGCTGTGCAGTGACTGAGCACTGGAACAGATTGCCCAGAGAGGGTGTGGAGTCTCCGTCAGTGGAGATATTCCAGAACCATCCGGACACGACACGGTTCAATGTGCTCCGGGTGACCCTGCTCGAGCAGGGTGACTCACTGTGGTCCCTTCCAAACTTACCCATTCTGTGATTCTGTGATTTTTGTCAGTGCTCTTGGTCTGCATTTGCTCAGATTCTGAGTGGGAACTTTTTGGAAGGGATGGGTTCCTAAGCCTTTTGAGAAACTGCAGCTTTCACCCGTTGCTTGAATGACTGGATCACCAAAACCTCCCCAGGAAGGAAGTAGTTGTTCCTTCTCCAGAAAAACAGTGGGGATCCAGTTGTTTAGAAACTAACACTTTGTAGGGATCTGGACCTTTGTCACCAATCAACTTTAAACTCCTATCTAGAATTCTTCATATAGACTTTAAGTCATCCACCCTAAAATTAGTTGAGGTTTGGACAGGATGCTGATGCTGAGTACTTAGTGAAAGTGCATCTCCAGAACAGTAAGAATCAGGTGCACTGACAGAGTGATCCCTTCTGCACCTCAGCTGGTCCATCCAGGGCTGGTGTAGGTACCATCATGTGAACCTCTCTTTTGTTGTATGCCTCTAGGAATACAATCTGATAAAATGCATTTTTAATGATGCCCTTGGCTGTCTATGTCTTGACATCTTGAATCTTTTTGACAGCTTGGTCCTAATTACTGGTCTAAAACACAGCCATTAACTCAAAATAATGCTCAGTTCTCAAATCTACATTTATTCCAACAATCTTCCTGGATGTTTTTGCTCTTTGTTGACTAACAAATAATGTATTTGCAGGAAAGAAGTTCCAAAGCAACTGCTTTAACTTTGAGTTTTAATTCATTTCACTCTTTGATGTTCATTTAGCCCTTACAATTCATTTTCCTCCTTAAACCTCTCTTTATCTTTCAGTCATGTCTCATACCGTTTAGTTTCCTAGCCCTCCCATTAAACTTCACACCATCCCCCTATCCTGAAGCCCTCAAAGCAGAGCAGATAGCTTTAATTTCACTTTGCGTTGCTTTCCTTTTATAATAATAAACCACCCACAAACACAGGCAAACTTTTGACTTGATTTAAAGCCAGCTTTCTGATGTGTCTCCAGCTTTGCCTTCTGACTTTCTGTCTGTGCAGATGTAAATTATTCAGTGAGGGGTGTTGTAGACATGCCTCCTTTATTAACATCAGTGGGACTTGTGAGGCTGAAGGAAAATCTACCCTCCCCACAGGCATCTCATATTGGAAATTTACACTTTATGGCTGTGTAGCGGGGCTATATATCACCACACTCTTCATAACTGTTATTCCTTCTCCAGAAGGGAAGGGGAAAAAAAACAAAACAGAAGGGAAAAAAAAAAGGAGGAAAGCTGTGGTGTTCTTTGCATTATACAGAACCTTTGCCACATTAAAACAAAACAAAACAAAACAACAAAACCAGCAAAAAAACCCACAAAAAACAACAAAGAACAACAACAACAAAAAAAAATAGAAAAAAAAAAAAAAGAAAAAACAGTGCTGTCCAAACATGAGAGGCAAATAAGTGCCCCAAAGTTGGTGTCATTTGTGATGTTGTAATTAATCACACATAGTTGCTTACAGTCTGTGTAGTACCTACTAAGTGATTTTGTAAAACATGGTTAGATCACAGATGTGATCCAGTTGGTGCTTAGTACTCTTTCCTAGATTTCTCTGCTGAGTGAATTGTTAGTTAAGACATCGACAGCCCACCACCAGTATATCGTGTGATCCATATTAAGGCATTATTTGGCCCATGGGCAGAATAGTATCATCATTGTTGCAAAGCATGGAATAATAAGGCAGAGACATATACTAGCAGTTTGGGATAGCCAGATCCATCTGATTCATTTTAATGAACAACTAGGCCAGCAAAGCAAACCCAACCATCTGTGCTGCAAAGACATTGAATGCTGGAATTTTTTTTCTTCCCCTTCATCGTCATATTGCTATATCAGCACATGTGCTAACTTCAAACCTTTCCCATAACACATGTGCTCCAATTGCAATCATTTGGATGCAATTTGGTTTATGCTTCCATTTCCCCCCTGTTGATACGAGTGGGGCGGTCGCTGTTGCCGTTGGAAATGATTTGACATCTCTGTCTCCATTTCTTAATGTTCTTCTGTGTGACCTTGTCCAATCAAATCTAACAGGTACTGGCACAATTGCTTCTGCCTTGGTCGGAAAATACGCGCAATTATGTGCTGCTTGTTTGTGATTGGTAATTGATGATGCTTAAAAAATAGTCATAAAGTTCCCAAAGAGGTAAACAAACAGGCAGTTGCCCGGGTGCCAGGATGTGAGGGTGCAGAAAAAGGCATCTTACATGTTCTTTCAATGGATACAAAGCTACTCAAATTAAATCCAGGTGACCCACACGCAAATACAAGCAAATGAAAATATTCTTGGTGCATTAAAAAAACAACATTGGTCTGAGAGCTCTTTTTGTCATTATTGCCTGGGCTCATTTACACCAATTCAAGCCTTTTGTTTAGGTTCCTGTTCTTCCCAGGCTTCCTTTGCCATCACAAAGAGGGAGAGAGAAGGTCACTTCAGCATCACCAGGACGACATCCTCCATTCAAGATATGACTCAGCCTCTGGAAACTACATTGTCTCTCTCCCATGGAAAGGGGTGGGGTGATGAAGCTCTAGTACCTCACATCTAATCAGAAATGTAAGCACAGATGTACGGCATCTGAGGGAACCCCACTGAGCAGACACTTTGCTTGGCAGTACGGGCAGAGTGACCTCTGGTGCTGAACATACTGTGGCCACATCAGAGAGTCCTACCACCTGATGGAAACCTTAACTGATGAAGCTGCCCAGCTTTAGGAGCATGAAAGGGTATTTGTGCATGGCTTTTCACTTGACCGAGTGGGTACATCAGCTCGATCAGTACTAACTCAGGAATCTCTCCAACTGCTTGAGGCAGACATAATCTTTTTATTAAAATTACTATTGGGTTAAAATGAGGCACGCAGAACAGTGTTGGATGCACTGATTCATGGTAATTGTGAAAGCTCAATTTCTCTCTGCTGAGCCAGAGGCATTTGGAAGCTGGTGTCTACTCCGTTAACAAACAAGGAAGTCACACTACCACCAGGTAAAAGCATATTACAGGTGTTAAATGGGCTGAGTGAATAGCTGAATGTGTCAATAGCTGAATAATTTTGATTTTTAGCTTTTCCAGTTGAAGGTGGCAGGATGCAAAGCCTGCATGTGGGGGTTATATGGTGGGGAAAAGAGGAAACCTAGATAATGGACAAAATGTGGTCATGGTTAAAGATAATGGCTACATTATGTCTTTGTGCTCCTTCTGTGATGAGAGGATTAGTCTATGACATGTTTGCATGGATATGGCAATGCTGTGTGAGAAGTTTAAGAGAACATCCATCATTTAATGCATGTTTCCAGAAGTCTCTCTGCACTTATTCTGACATGAATATTTCTACTCACTTACTAATCTACTGCCTCAGTGCCTCTTAGATAAAACTGAGCTATCTCTTGTGTTTGTTGAACATCAGTTTTGTCCTTACATACTTTCTACAGAACCCTTTTCTTCCTCTCTTAAGTTCTTTACTCTGGTCCCTCTGGAATTTTAACTGATGAGTAATTGTTGCTGGGTTTTCTTTTGACAGAAAAGTATTGGTAAAATTATTGTGGTTAATAGATATTAAGGTATAAAGACACTGAAACAAATTTTTAATCTGTCTTCCTATGTGTCATTATCCTGGAAAGTTTTGTACCTATCCTCCCTCTTATTTTTACTAATAAAATATTAATAAAATTTTTAAATAGAGGAACCTGAAATGAGGCATTCCAATATGACCCCTTCTTCTCACAACTAGACCTAGGTGAAACCTCAGGGATAAGCTCCCCACCAATCCCTTCAGAAAAGGCTTATTTGGATTAGCTGAAAATGAAAATCTGAACAAAAAAAAAAAAAAAAAAGGAGAATTCCCAAAGAAATCCACAACATATTCTTTTATTGAGAAAGTTGAAAAGTTTTATTTCATCACAACAGATTAGAGACCGGCACAGAGATATCTAAATCCATTTAAATGCTTTGGAGCATCTGGCACATCTGCATGGGCCTGAGAGGTGCAGCCCAGGAGCCATTGAAGACCTGCACCTTTGCAAAATGGCAGCTGGAGGCTGGGTGGGGAAGCCCAGGTCATGTAAGAGGACAGGACACCCAAGGTTGGGAAGCATAATATCATCCAGACAACCAAAGTTCTTGGTTTCAGAATGCTCTTTTACTTTTTTATTATTACTATTTTTGTGGGTTGTTCTGTATCATGAAACAAATGTTTAAACAAAAATATAAAAACTGAAACAATTCACCTCATTTGAGGCCACTGAAGAATTCTGTTCTACCCAGGGGTATTTTGGGTGTTGAGCAGATAAAACAATGCCATCTTCTCCTGCATTCTAAAATGAAACAGAACCAAATCTTTTAATTTTCTCTCCCCTTCCCAAATATTTCTAGTTTATCCAAATACGGATCACCCAATTCCAAAATGGGGTGTTTAACAAAGAAGAGAGGATCACTTCTGCATAGATATGAAGAGAGTTTAGATAAAAAACGTGGCAGATGCCTCACATTCAGCCAGCTAAACTGAGGTGAGATCAAAAACAGACTTACAGGCAGTGTTGTCTTCTACTCCTGGATTTCTTGAGGGAGGATTTTCTGAAGGGCATACCAAGTTCAGGTCAAACGGGAGAGGCTGCAACTGTCATTAATTCTTTGGTTTGGGACAAAATTGACTAAGGCCCTAAACACTGTTTAATGAACTTGTGACAGAAGTGACAAATCCACAGCAGAATTCAGTTATTTAGCTGATTATGTGGCTGATAAAAATTAATGAAATATCCCAATAAGGATTTATATAGCTACAATATTATTAGAAGTTTATAACCACTTGCTAATTGGCATCATTAATGAAAATTAATGTGGCTTCATGCGCTTAAGTATTTCACTCCATAATGAAGAAATGGACAGTGAAGTGAATTACTACTAATAATTAATACTACTTATATTTTCGAAGACAAATAGCATGTCCAAAGCTTTGCCAAGAGAAAGAAATACAATTATCCAGTCTGTATGTAACATGTGGTGGCAGTGAGCTAGCATTCTATCTAGTGATGTTGAGGATAACCCTCAGTGATACAGATACATCAGAGAGAGATCCCACACCACAGAAAATACAGTAACGATGCTGAACCTGAGGCAGAAGTTTCTCATACGTCTCCCCTTGTCATGTGGGACATGACATTTGCATTTGCAAATACAGATCATGTCAATTCCCTCTCACTGTGTGGTAGAAAACATATGTACAGGAATGAGGGAAGTGCTTTGGCAGAAGGACTGCCTAAATGCCAGGCAAGAGGCATGAAAGGACCTGCAGATCTTGTAGGTAGATCCTATAACAGCAGTAAAACCTGAAATGCTCTGTCAGGTACCAATGCTCCCTGCATAGTGCATGTGGATCTGCTTCAAATCAAAAGCATCCAACATGTTTGACTGAGAAGCATAAAAAGACAAGAATATACATTCCAGGCCTTATTCTTCTCTGAATCTAATTCACTTTGCTCAGTGTTTGGGATGTATCATAGCACATCATGATTACAGTCACAAATATCTCTCTGTAACACATTTATTTCCAACGATTATATATATATTTTTTTTTCTTAAGGTCTTAGATGTCTTTTTGTGACATTCATATGAAGTTTTGGTGATTTAAGAAACCCTTAAAAGGTAGGTGGCCCAATTTTAATTTCCTTTTCTTCTTATAATGTTTCAAAAGTCATCTCCATCTTCCTGGGAGAGCCTGATAAAAAAACAGAATAAATATTATTTTTTTATCAACTGAGTGAGACAAAGAATCAAGAGCAAGCACCAGAGACTGTTTCTAGCTGGACATTCAAGGACATACCCATTCATTCATTTTTATTCTTTTTTCTTGAGTCCAATTAATTAATTCTTAATTCATGCTTATAAAATTAAAATTATTGCACAGCAGAGAAGGTTTCCACCCCCATTTGTGACATAACACGTAGGATAGTGCCCTATTATGAATTGAGGAGGGCAGTAGCACATTCCTGGTGCCCTGTTGAAGCTTTGTCATTTAGCACAAAAAAATTTCAAGATTCTTTAGATGTAAGGAGGGCAAATAAACTAAATTCCTACAGGGAGGAATTGAACATAACTTTCCCAGTCCTGGAGGGCTGCTATAACCACAGTGTTACTGTTATAAAGACAGTTTCTATCATTACTTTTTCAATCTCACTCTCTGGAGGGAAGCTAGATGAAAGACTTACAGAATGTAACTTGGATTCACTGTATGTACTGCTCTGAAACACAGCCCTGAGAGCCAGGGCTTTTATTTTGTTCTTATTTATTTTGTTCTGGGCTGTGAGTCCACCCACAGATTAAGTCGCTTTTATCAATTATGTCTCGGGGTGACATAGTGAGAATTAATTGCTATTTGTAAATTACACTGTGATCTTTGTTACTAATTCAACTGAATACGTGAGGTTCTTTTATTGATGTAACTTGTTTGACCATTTTCAGGTTTTACGTGGAGTAAACTGGAAGCTAGCTCCCATGGGAGTTAATTCACCTTTCCGCTATTCAATGTACCCTGCCTTCAGAAAAATATCTAACCAGGCACCATTTTTTCATATGATTTTTACTCTTAAAATTTATTGAGAATTTATGCATAGAATTGCTGAAGTTTCCTTACAAGCTGGAGACAAACCTTACAGTAAAGATTCATCTTAGCAAAACCTTCCATTTTTCATCGACTCTTCACTATTTTTCCTTTTACACTCAAAACTTTTTTAAAGAGCATATTTAAGATACGGTTGTAGAGATGTGCAATACTTTTTGCCTTGCCCTACTTGTATATAAGTAAATTAATAGAATGAAAGGAATTAACTTCCCCTGACTGCTATATTCCATCAAAGGACTAATTTTTTCTATCTGTCTTCCTCTACCCTTGTGTTCTAAGTTTTGCCCTTCTTCATGATGACTCACCATGGTAGAATGTTTTCCCAGGGGATGTTTTCTAGTAGGTAAGTGATTTTATTTTAGATCTCGGTTCGAAGGTCACCTTTTGTCTGCTTACTTTGTTTGCAGAGGTATATTCATCTTTGTGTTCAAAAAGCCTTTCTATCATCCATCCCTTTATCTGCATTACCAAAATAAGCTGACTTGAAATCTAATATTAATTGCACCTATTTTGGAACATCTAACTTGCAAATGTTTCCATCTGGGCTTTTATTATAGTTTGTTTATTTGTTTGTTTGTTTAAAGGAAATTTATAAAAAGAAAAGGTGTATCTAGATTAAATATAACATTTTTGCAGTGAGGATAATGAGGCCCTGGCACAGGTTGCCCAGAGAAGCTGTGGCTGCCCCATCCCTGGAAGTGTTCAGGGTGAGTTGGAAGCGTCTTGGAGCAACCTGGGCTAGTGGAAGGTGTCTCTGCCATCGCAAGGGGTTGAATCTAGGTGGTGTTTAAGATCTCTTCAAACCCAGGTCCTTCTATGGTTCTAGGCTTCAATGAAGTAGCCAGTTTTAGGTTGAAATTAATCTCATCTTTCGTAGAAGTACTTAATGTAGGACAGAATAGTCTGGCTTTAAAGCACTATTTTTTTTTTTTATAGACTGCAAAGAGAGACAGTGATGAGTATCTGAGATGGAGACATCTGTATTGTAACTGTCTAAAGTGAAGGAAGATGCATTCCATCCAGAAAAGAGAACTAATAGTATCATATCAAAGACCACAAGAATATATTTCCTCTCTCTGCTCTTCCAGTCAGAGGGGAATGCGCTGGAGCTGGCCACACATCACAAATAAGATAAAAGGCACAGCCAAAGTGAATAGATTAGCACAAAGCCATATGTAGAGCCACTCAAAGCTGCTGACAAATGATGTTGAACTTCTAACAAAATACTGAAATTCAAAGCCTATTAAAACAACAAAAAAAAACCCACTAAAAAAACCATTTAAAGAATGGGGGTGGGCAGATGAAGGAGAAAGGATTGGGGGGAAGACAAATGATATTCATTTAGTAAATTGTTCAGTAAGAAGGCAAGTATAGTCTCAGGCCTATAGCTTGTCCCTTGAGGTTGTTAAGTGTTCTCCTGTATTCAGCAGAACAGGAAAGGTTTACATCACCCTTCCCATCAAAGTGGTATTTGGACTGCCTTCTCTCCAATCTACTTAACATCCTCATTTACATCTACCTTTCTGACTTCTATTAAAATTGGGCTGCTATTCCACTGTCCTGCCACATGCAGCCATTCTCCTGTCCATCATTAAATTGTTGCCTTTTCTTCTGCTCTTCCTCCTCCCTTCCTTTCTCTTCTGCTCCACCCTGCAGCTCCCAGAGGTATTTGCATTTGTGTGGCAAATACACTGATTCTCTTCACATGGTTTGCTCCAGCATGACATGAACTATTTAATTGTAAATTATTAAGTCATCTGTACTTTCCTGAAATGATTCGCAGTGGAATGACAGGAAATTATTCCTAGTGGAATGACAGGATATGATATGATGAAATCACGATTCACATGTAAATTGGATGTCTGCTGATAGAAATCTGAAGTCCACTGAGAATTCACAAAAGGAAAATGCTGTAAGGCTTATCCATTGGGTAGATGATTTACTAAAGGATAGTGCTTGTTTTAATATTGTCCACTCTTAGTTGTTAAAACCCTAGGGTGATTTTTTTAATTTCTTCAGTTGTAGCTTGATGTGAAAATTTCAGACAAACAGCACCATTTTTTAGTCTTTAAATATATATACTTTCCCCCCTAGTATCTAATTTGTCAATCACACTCACACATACACATTATATAATATAAATATTACATGTATGCGTATTTTACATATATATATATACATATGTGTATATATATATAAGAACTGACTGCTAGCTGGCATAACTCACTGTAGCTTTATTACTTGAATGGAATTGTGCCAGTTTTATCCATGCTGATGTTCTGTAGACAGAACATTGTCGTGCATCTTTATTTTTTTCCCTTCTACAAAGCTGTCTGCACAAATAATCTCTTTGGCTTCCTCTGATTTACTTTAAAAGTGCTATGTTAATTTTAAATGCAAATTGCAATAATTAAATTTGACCTTATAAACTATCAGATGTGATGGGAATTTCCCTTCCTGATTTTTTATCTTAAATTGGAAAAGATCAAACAAGCAGGGAATTTCAAAGTCAAAACAAATACCATCCATGGCTAGGGACTCTGTTACAATAACAAAAGAGAAAACATATGTATATGTGTGTGTGTGTGTGTGTGTGTGTGTATAATATAGATGTTAACTACAAACTACCCAGCATTTTTAAATTTGTTTGTAAGACTGGCAGTTGCTCATCTTTTGTTGTTAAGGTAAAAAAAAAGAAAAAAAAAATCACAATCAAAGTGACCCACATAGATATATGTATTTTTCCTTCCTTTAATAATGGATACTTTCAGATACCTCCTAAGGTCCTATTCCTCCTGTCATGTTTAAAGGGTTTATTGTTTCCAGAAAAGCTTTTGCTGCTCCCTCTGGAGACTGAGCTGATCTAAGGTAATATTAATTCTGTGCCTCTCTCTTGTCGGAACTCGACTTCAAACGGAATAAATGAGATGAGAGCTGAAAGAGAGGTTATGCAAGCTGTCATCCTCCATTGTGTTGGAGGCATCAATGACTCTCAGAACAAATTAGGTGTCACTCTACTAAATCGCAGTCAGAAAGGCAAATCAGTTTATAGAAGACTTATTTGGTCTCCTGGAAAGCTCTTGCATTCAGAGCACAGTTAATCTTCCTTTTCTTTCAGTAATTTTAAAAATCCTCATTTTTTATTTCTTTTTAAATCAAGATGAAGCAGAATTTCCTCATCATGACTCATAACATTCCCCATACAATTTATGCTGATTAGTTCAGTCTAACTTCTCTTTCTCTAAAAGGAAAAAAAAAAATCCCACAGAGGTTTGTTTCGCTCCTGAAAGAGAAAAGAGAAGTGACTACATATGTTTTATTAGACTTCTTAACTTGAGGATTGTGACTTGGGAAAGAGGTCTGTGATGAAAAGAGTATTTGAAGAAAAAAGAATATTTGTGAAGCTTGCCAAGTATGAATTATTCCAGTTTTGTGAATCTTATTGATTCCGTTCATTCTTTATTAAGTGACTCTCAACCTGTAGAAAAGAAATACTTATTTCATTTTATTTATTTTTTCCCCAATAAAGAGACTAAATAGATTTTACATTTAGGCTGTACAAGAAACATTTTTCCTTTTACAATCAAGTGATGTGTAATCAGGTTTTCTCTGGAAAAGTCACTCTCATTCAGTCCTTGAATGAAGAAAATTACTGTGCTTTAGCAAGATCAGAACAACAATTGAATATACTTCACATAAACTGAGGTACCCATTATAATTCAATGTAATTTCTATACAAGCAATGAGTATGGTGCTACAGGATCTGCTCTGCAGAGTGAAATAGCTGCTGTTGAAGGCCATTTTATATTTTAAAAGGACTTTTTCTCAGATTATCTTTAGTCTAGACCTATGAACTGGGACTCAGCAGGTTCTGCAGTACATCAAGTGTATTTTTGAAGAGCATCTCTTAGTTTTGCCTGTATTGAAAGGTTTTAAAATCTCTTTGTGCTGTGCAATAACTGGGGGCAATCAGATTTTCCTCTAAAGTAGTCTCTCAACAAAACCTGAATGGAGA
Source organism: Pipra filicauda (assembly GCF_003945595.2). NCBI lineage: Eukaryota > Metazoa > Chordata > Aves > Passeriformes > Pipridae > Pipra > Pipra filicauda. The sequence continues at coordinate 694,161 of NW_024104640.1, forward strand.
CATACTATTAGTGTCTCATAAATTTAAAAATAAGTGACAAACACATATTCCTAGAACTCACTGGGGTCTCAGAAGTCACTATATCACTCTGTGATTGAAACCGTGACTTGGGAACATAGTGTAAAGTTTCCAAATTTCCAATCACATTTAATTTCCTGAATTTTAGAGAAATCTTTATAATGCTCCAGGCTTAGAGTGCTTAAGTTTCCTGTAGAAGACACAGAGAAGGTTAAATAAGTATAACTAGCTTTAGGGAAGGCATCAAGCTTATGTAGGAGTTCCCTAAACTTTCTAGTGGGAAATATGAAGGAAAAAATCAGAAATTACCTGCTCTTATCAATACTTAGCTAAACACTTAACCACCTCCTCTGGCAGATCAGTTGAAAGAAGTCAACCCAAACAGAAAGGAATCAGAGACACTCCTTTCCCTTTGCAAATGAGAGAAAAACCCTCCATGCACTCAGATGAGTGAGGAGATCTGCTACTGAAAGCTCATCCTACCTACTCTAAATCACATTTGAGATCAGTTCCTCTGGTGTTTTTTTTTTAGCAAAGTCTGACACCATGGACATCTTGGATATTTTCAAATGAGTCTTCCTGAATCACTGCTATTGACATTTTTCTGCTTCAGGAGATAAGCTGTGTACTTTTGAATCTCCTCAGGCACAGGAGGGACCTGAACTCAGATCTCCCACGTGCTGGAAGGTAGATCTAAGACTTAAGTTATAAAAACACAGTTAATTCCCTTCATTCCAGCTTAAAATAAATAAATAAAAGGAAAAAAAAAATAAAGACTTTTTGCCTGAGCTTGTCAGGTTGTTTTCATAAAGAATATACAGAGGGCTTATGTTTGAACATCCCAAATGGAAGTAAATTCCTCTTTACTGACAAAGTTAAGATGGAAAAATCTTTTAATGAGAGGGATATTTCTCAGCATTCCAGAATCTTAGAACTATCAAGTCTGGAAAAGACCTCTAAGATCACTGAGTCCAACCATTAACCCAACACTGCCGTGTCCACCACTGAACTATGTCCCTGAGCACCACATCTACAGGCTTTTTGAACACTTCCAGAGATGGTGATACCACCACTTCCCAACAGACTGCCCCAATTAACTTACCAACACTCCTCCTCCCACACACAAAATCCATTCTCATGGGTGTTGCCACAGTGAATAGGAACCTAAAAATTAAGCTCTGTGTTAATGAATGGTTTGGAATCAAAATGTCATTATATGAGAAGCCACATTGCCAGGGAATGTCAGAGGAACTCAATCCCTTAATGATTGTGGATTGTAAAATGCTAGTGTAAAATAAGATTTCCATGGTAAGAGGAGGAAGTAGGATCAACCAGTGTCAGCTCTCTGATACCCTGATACTCTGATACATCTCTCTTTTTTCTCAGCATGTTGTGAAGCCTCCTGAGCAGAGGTGCTTGAACATTCCTAAACATTTTCTATGAGCATTTCTCCCAAGTAATAAACACATTTGGTTTGATTGTGCTTATACATCACTTATACTCCCTTTCTCTTGGTATTATGGTAGATTAGTTAACTGGAAAAATTATTTGCAGAACCAGCTCATTTTAAGCTCGTATTGCAAAGTATTTGGAAAAAAAAGTTTCATATTTATTATGGGGAGTATCCACAGTGTAGGAGTCACTTTTATGAGCTTGATTTACACAATAAAGTTGTGGGAGGAGCTTTCAGATAATGCAGTAGCACAAAGCTGATCAACTAGAGGATAATGAAATGTTGAGACACAGGACCCATCTGCATTATTTGTGCCAGTTTTCACAATCTAACCACCAAAGTCAGGGCTTTCACCTTTCAAAGGCTGGACTCGATGATCTTGGAGGCTTTTTTCTGACCTTAATGATTCTCTGATTCAACTGCTGAAGCATGAGAAAACAAAGGAACAAGCTCAGAGAGTCCTCCAGCTACGTAGGTGTCTGATGTGGGCTCCCAATACAACATTGTCTCCCCTAGCTAGCAGTCATCAGATCAATATTGACACTCAGAGCATGAACATCAGCAAAGCATGAACATGCTGCACTGAAGGAGAGGGACAGCCTTTCTGAAAGCTCCAAATTTCTCTCCTATTCTTCTCCTAAGATAGGGGCAAAAATCAGGGTTAATACTTTATGCCAAAAAAGGGCGGTTTCATATCTGCTATTGTTCCTAGAGATAGCAGTAATCTCCTCACAAAGGGAAAAGGTCAAACATCTTTGTGTAATATTCCCCTCATACTTAACTACATAAAAATGTCACAGTCCATCCATTAGTAGATATCTGAACATTTCTAAAAATCTTGAACTATAAAACTAACTATAAACATTTTATTTCTCAGACATATTCAAAATCTAGGCTTACCAAAGGGATTTCTAGAGTTGTTTGAAAGTGATAAATAAATACGGGGGGATTTATTGAAATAAAGAGATAGAACACACTATATTTGCCACACAATTTGTATTCAAGGCAGTGAGAAAAACTGAGCATGCTGATGCTTAACCACACTTATGGTTTCACTTATTTGATGTGTTCATGGAGTGCATCAGACATGGGCTGAAAATCAGTGAAAGATGGGAAACAAAGGAAAGGAATAAATAGTCAGTGGCACAAGGTGAACAGTGGGATGCCTCGCCTCATTGTTCTGCATTAGATCTCGTGTTTGAAATCTGTATTAATGATCTTGAAAGAGGGTAATACTGAGGTTAGCAAAACTTGCAGATGACACGAAGTTATTCAGCTAGTACGGACCAGAGAGATCCGTGAGGAACTTCAAAGAGACTCAGCTAAACCATGTGAGGGCAAATGAAGTTCAATGCCAGTAAATGCAAAGTAAGGCATACTGAAGGGAAAAAAATAAATTAAACTGCTTGTACATCTGACAGGGGTATACATTCACTGTCTCAACCCAGGAAAGGAATCTGGGTATCAATGAAGACAGATTTCTATACCATATGCAGCTGTAGTTTTAAGAAAAAAAATTCAAACAAGATGTGAGGCTTCATAAGAACTGAGACGGGGATTGATGCAGTAAGTACTACACAGCCAACCTATAAATCAAAATGGGGTCTCATCTGGAAAAATTTGTGAAGTATTATTACACTTCTGTAAAAACAAAATAATAAAAAATAAGGAAAAAAATTGATAAATGAAAGTGATCCTTTGGGAGGGGGGGAAAGAAAAAGAAAAATATCTGTCATGTAGGATGATTGAAAAGATTGGGAAAAGTTACCCAAAAAGGAGAGGGACAAAAGGACATAATGAAAGGATAAAAATAAATGACTTAGAGAAGATAGATTAGGTGCTTCTCTTCTCCTCAGCTTGTGGCAAGACAAGAGAATGTGTAATATAATTAAGGAGACTAGCAAGTTCAAAATAGATAAAAGGCAATAGAACTCTTTTTTTCTACAATGAGTGATTAAGCCAGAAGTGATAACTAAAGGACACTTCAAATAAACAATTAAACAGGTAGCAAGAATTTCTAAAGTTGAAATCAAAAGGCCAAATATTTGTTGGTAAGTATGTTTTTAAAGCTGGACTTCTTGAAATTTCCTTTGAAGAGGTTTTCTAGTCTTGTGCCCAAATCCCACAATCTTTGGAGGAAAGAGACCCTGAGGACTAAGTGGCTCGTGTCGGGGTTAGTTCATGTAATGTGATTTCCATATTAAAGAAAATATAAAATATTGCTGATCACCAATCTTTGTGTTCTGCACTGAGAATCTTCTTTTATCTATGCACCTCTTTGTTTCCAGACATTCAGTAGCCTGTGCTGCCACACACCTGAGCAGATGTAGATGTACAGGTAAATGTGCTCCTGAGCTGCTCTTCAGACACTGATTCTGGTACAGGCATCAACATGACCATTTAATGGAGACACTAAGGATCCATGTGATCCCCTATTGTTTACTGTCCCAAATTCTTTAAGACGTGGTGATGACAAGTCATGGAGACATGACACTGGGATAGATGGATTAAAGATCTGACCCATGACGGCAACATGTGCATTTCTCTAAACTATACACAGAGCCAGGCTGCCTACACTGACACAGCCTGTTATTACTTGTCCTCCCCCTCTCCTAAACTGTTTGCTTCACCAAATCATCAATATTTATCTTTCAGACTGCAGGGTTATGGAGTGGAGCTATGATGAATGCCTTTGTGTTTGTAGGCTGTCAAACACAACACGACTTCCACCTCATTGAAGCCTCAGGTTGTGAAACATCAGAAACTTGAAACAGTATCAGTCCGTCCCAGGAAAGGAGCAAAGGAGATATATTCCTTCTTTCAATCACAAGTGCCAACCTGGAGTACCCCAACATCTGACACTATGAGTGGTGACCCAAACCTCTGCTGTCTGGCAGCTCTCTGACACTCCTCTCTACAGTCATTAAAATGGAAATGGCATCTGACAGACATGAACATAATTTCACTTCCAGCTCCCTCAATTATCTGCTCCTTTCCACTGCCCTCCCACTCTCTGTGCGGTGAGAGAAATATGTTTTCAGAACTGTCATTTTAAAGAATAAATACTTGAACCGTCAACAACTGTGTGCACTTTGCCCCAGCTGAATGAAAACCTCCTTTGTGAGCACAGAAGCAAACGATGCACAGTTAAGTAGAAAGAAGCTACCTGAATGTACTTATTTCAGCTAACTATTTCTGTACTATGATAGCCTGTTTCCAGTAGATCAAAGAAACCTGGCAGTGTTGTTCTTTCACACTGCGAGAAGCACAAACATCATTTAAATGCCCCCTCAAAATATTCGTGCATCAAAAATCCATTGAAGGCTCAGTCTATTCTCAAGCTGGCTTTCAGCCAACATTGTTATATTGCTGCTGCATCATGATGGAAACAGCAGACAGTGGGGAACAACAAACAGCAGAGAAGACAAGTCTTTAAAAACAAATCCAAACAATAACAAAAAGACCTATTTTAACACTATTTGAAATTTCAGTGATATTAAACCTCACTTGTAATTGTTCATTTATAGCTTTAATTCTATAAAATGAGATTTTACATACTGAATTCTAGGCTCCTGTTTTCAGAGTTTTTCTTTGTGTTTTTTATTTTGTTTTGTAAGATACATATATAGCACATGGATGGATTTCTCATTTGATGAAAGTGCTGTAGCTTTACTGAAGCTGACAATTACCTCTTTCGTAGTGAAGGTCAAGTACGTAAGAAGATTAAAAGTAAATGGAATTGCTCAGTATCTAGTGAGGTTTTTGCACGACAAAGGGTGAATAATCTTGCATCAAACCATTAATGTCTTCATGATCTCACTTCTGAGAAAGCTGTGAAGTTTATACTTAAATGTTCCAGTAGATAAAGACCCTAGGTAAGTTAGTCAGATACTTAGTTGTCCTTAACTAATCTTATAATTAAAAAACCTCACAGTAGATGCAGAAGACTTTTTAGAGAACACGGAGAGGAAATCTGTGTCACTGAATGCAACAAAACTTAGCTAAAATGCTAACATGCCCTTTGGTCTGCCTACCTCATCCTGGATAGCTGTGATTCAGGGTATCTATCTCGCAAGACTGCCCATATTCTGTCAAAAAACAAAGTGACATCTCTGCTGATAAGCAAAGTGCAAATCTGTCCATCTTTCTCTTTCCATACAGAACCATGTTATCCATAAAACCAACCATGTCATCATCCCAGGAAGAAGCCAATGTACCTTCTGGGCTCTGCTGAACCTGCACTGCCTCAGAGATTTCTGCACAAAGGTATTGGCAATCCCTGCCCACAGTGTTGAACCTGAGTCACTGTGTACCAAGAAATGCAATAGTACAGAGGCCCACAGAGGGGCAGCCAGGTAAAAACCTGGCTACAACTTGTTAGAGCATTCATCTGGGAAGAGGTAGAGAAGGATTTCAGTTTCAAGTCATGTCTGTATTTTCTTTTCAACTTTCATTTAATAGTATGTATGTGTGTGTGTGTATATATATATATATATCTGTATGTATAATACTGTCGCTATGGTATATGTCTACGCATGTCATACCTCCTGGAGCAAGAAATAACATTCAGAATTAGAGTCATAGAACCACGGTATCATTAAAGTTAGAAAACACCTCCAAGATCATCAACTCCAATCAATTTACTCAGTCTGAGCTGGACCATCAGTCTTGGATGGAGTCCAAGATGAAGGATATCGCTCCCACCACTCCCCCAGAGACCTGTTGGTGGGTGGTAGACATTTTTCTCTTAGAATCATAGAATGATTTGGCTTGGAAGAGTCCATGGAGATCATCTTGTTCCACCCCCCTCTGATGGGCAGAGACACCTTCCACTAGACCAGGTTGCTCCAAGGCCCATCCATCCTGGTCTTGGACACTTCCAGGGATGGGGCAGCCACAGCTTCTCTGGGCAACCTGTGCCAGGGCCTCACCACCCTGATAGCAAAGAATATCCTCTTAACATCTGACGTAAATCTACTGTCTTTCAGTTTGGATCCGTTCCCCCTTGTTGTATCACTACAGTTTCCCTAGCGGTCCTTGTGATAGTGTATAGGGGTGTATATGTGAAAATATGGTTTTAGGCTGAGTTGGAGAATGCCTAAGGAATTTAGATGTCTGTAAGTTTTGGTGGCTGTGAAAAATATATTAAATGATTTAGATTTATGCAGATCAGATTTCAGCTAGACTTTGAGAGACTTTCTCTTTAGAATTCCTTTTTTCTCAGCTTCAGTTCTCCAGTAGATGTTCTGCTCTGGTGATTTCCAACCTCAGTCTCTAACTTGCCCTCATTATGTGCAAGCATGGTGTCCTGGAAAGCTGTGAGATTCCTGCTTTAGGAGTGCAGCATATGGGAACTATGCAAACAAAAGCCATTTGACAAAGGTTTACTGTGAGCAGGGCAACCCAGACCACTTCACTCTTTGCCCTTCAACACTTTCATCATCAGTTCTTTGGCTCCCTCCCAAATTTATGTGGAATTCATATTAGAGATCAGCTCTCTGGTCTTGATGCCTTTCAGGCAAGGCAGGGCTGTCATTTTAGGCCTGTGAGCTATATTTGTGGGTTGATGGATGCCTCCACCTTGCCAACAGAAAATCATCCAGAAGCTGACCATAGCAGATGTGCCATGTAATTCCATTGTCATTGAAGGATTCCAGACATTGACCTGGTAATTCCAAAAATCCATTTCTGTCCACAGAAAATTCCCAGTTATTCTTTCCTAGATATTAAATATTTCAGCCATTTTTTACTGTGATAAAATATGTATTCCAGCAGCACTTCAAGACAGCAAAGCCAAGATAAATCTTGTGTAATGTTATGCCTATAGCTGTCCCATTTTGAGCTAGTAGCCTAATCACCCTTCTTGCCCTTCTTACGAAGTGAGACAGAGACCTCCATGCAATCCCTCAGACCTGAGGTTGCATGGCTCACCCACTGGAGCTGCTCTTTTTTGTCTACTGGTAAGCAAGATCACAGTACAACTGGTCCCCTAATTTGGGGGTTTCATTTATTAGACTAAACACAAAAGAGCTGAAGTCACAGACAGACAAGAGGGCCCATTTCTTTTCTTTATTAGACCTCAGATACGGTGTGAATCAAAGCAGAAGGTGTCAGAGCGCCAATGTTATAGCATCTCATATACTGTGCTTTGGGCACCCTCATATTCAGGACAGTTGCTTAGCAACTGGGATACAGGCTGAGGATGCAGAGTCTGGGATCTTTTCTCTGCCCAACACGATTAGCATGACTTGGATAAATTACTTCACCTTTCTTTATTCCTCTTTCCCTTTATACATTTATTTATTCTGTCTCTTACCAAATGCTTCAGCAACTCCTTTGAAGATATCACAGCCTTCAGGTAATGAAATTATTCATCTCCTGCGAAGCTGCAGATCCTGGACAATGACTAAGGTGTCACCTCCTCTCACTACCTGTCTTTCACAGGTAATCACCTTCTCCTTAACTACGTTCATCACTGACACAAAAGAGCTGTCATATTCACTATCTAGTAGTGAAAGCATTTCAGTGGGGAAGTGTTTTTAGTCCGTGTATGAAAATTTTTGAGCACAAACCATTTCCAAAAATCTAAGCTGGCATTTGGCAGAATGTCAGTAGACTTTATACAATAACACTATCCAACTAGACATATTAGTAGAACAGAATCTGCAAGACAGCATACTTTTGGCTCTGTTACATATTCATACTACTTCCACAACCACCACCACCAGAAAATAAAGACAGGTGGGAGGACAGTAGGGCTAACATTAGACCTTTGTGAGGGCATTCTTTGCTTGACTGATGGTTTGTGACTGTTCAGCATGGACAGTGAGCTGTGAGGTTTTGTCATCCAAGTTAGGAGCTCTGTCTGATAGGCAGATGAATGAAGAGTTGGCTCCAAAGTCTGTAACCCTTTGATTTCATGGTTGTTTTCTACATCCTGATCTCTCTGCAGCTGCCACCTCAAAGAACAGGGTGAGAGTAATTGTGTTGGCTTGCCTCCAAAGCCCGGAGGAGTAGTCACTTGCTACTCTCCCAGATTATCTGCCAGGCAAACAGAAAGGTTAATGATGTAGGCTTGATTACTCTGGTAGAAAAAAAGCAGTCAGCTTCATCCAAAAATCTTTATTGTGTGTGTAAGGGAGATGCGTTAAAAGGGCTCAGAGCTGGAAAATGTTGTCTCCTCCATTCTGTCTTTGAACATTGGGAGTATTTGCCTTCTGGCACATATGGTCTTGTAAGTAATAGCTTTTTGCTGCACATACATCTTTTTGCCTGAAGCTTGTTGTTTAATTTTAAGACATTTACAATAGTTTTGTTGTTAAAAAAGCCAGTCTTCTTCAATATCAGCAGAATAAACATTTGAACGTATTCATCCCTGGAACAGATTGAATACCATTAGTTGAAATGTGTGCATATAAATATATGGTTTTATATAAAAATACATACATAAGTGTGTGTGAGAGACAGTGTGCGTGTAGGTCTGTGTGTACACATATATGTGTATGCCATAAGCACACAATTTCTGATGTTCAGCTTTGAGATAAATGTAAACAAGGCCAATCAAGAGAGATGCATCAACAACTACAACAACCTCACAGGAAAGAAAAAAAAAAAAAAAAAAAAAGAAAATAACAGATAAGAAGCCAAAATAAAAGCAACCAGAATCAAACTGCCAACTGAACAAATGAAAAACCAAACTACAGCATAAGGAAGCTAAAAGAGAGTTTACCATGGCTGAAGGCAGTAGAGTTATAAAGGTGTTTATAAAGGTTGGCTTCCTTTTTTAACAAGACTCAACTTTGTGGAAATGTTTAATATTAAAACAAAATAGCAAACAAGAAACTTTATGAACCCATAAAAATTGAAATCTTCCAGCCTTTGGTTGAAAACCAGAATATTCTGGCCTAGGAGTGAAGCCAAAGCCCAGTATATTTTATTTTACAGTGGTTTATGGATTTTATAATTCAGAAGCATTTTTCTTACATTATTCCATGGAGGTTTGATTCTTTGGCTGACCCATATCTCACATGATACTTGGTGAGGAAAAATCCTTTTCTTCACCACACTTCCTTCACTCTAAAATGGCTTCCAAAAAATTTAAAATTTCCATATGACAGCAAATTATATTCTAATTGATTCTACATTTTTCCTATTTTATGGTGAAGAACTTGGAGGAAAAGGAGTCTATGATAATTTGTTATTGCTCTTATCGTGCTGATTTCTGAGTGCTCTAACACAGATTTGCAGCTAGTTTAAATGACTTTATCTAAGAAGTTTCAACTTTTCCTTTTTATATGATTTGTATTCTAAATTTAATTTAATGTAGCTATCTTCAAAATCCAAACTTTGAGTAAGTTGTGCTGCGTTTTTTTGCTGGAGCTCTAGGTGGGTTTCTCACTTCTATCTAACACACAGCTTTTGACTATATTCTCATTGATAATTACATTGGTTAATTTCTCCTTGAGGTTATACTTCTATTTTTTGTGTCAGCTAAGCCCAGACCAGGGGTGTTTGCACCGTGTTCATCAAAATACCTGAAGATCTAAGACCTGGGGACCTAGTGTGACCATGTCTTAGCCTCATGGCAGACGTGATCTCTGTTCTGCTCTGTACATTCCTCATCTTTGTCACCTTGTATTTTAAGATACAAAAGAATGATCATCTCTGTGAGTTTTTCAAGCACTGTTAGGGAAAAAAAACCCATTCAAAAGGACCAAAACATGGGCCAAATCAATGGCATTTTCCGTCATGGTGTGAAGAAAGAATATGGTGTGTTCACAGCAACTGAGAAAGTAGGAAGATTTTTATAAGACAAAAGCCTAAAGACCAAGATAAAGGGAGTTCTATTCATAAGCAAGAGAGATACAAGTGGGAGAGGAGCGAGTGAAGAAAGAATTCAGGACAAATGTCTCAATGCAGCTATGGAAAAAGCTCTTAAAAAACACAGAAAACATTCTGAAAAGCTGAAGGGAGAGGAAAGATGCCACCAAAGTTGCCTGGAAGTCAAGAGCTGCCAAGCCAAGGCAGGCTTTCAAAAACTAAAAAGTCAGGAAATGTCATTCTTCCTAAACATCTACTGAGACCCTGCGGCACAACAAAGGAAATCCACTACAGCTGCATGGCAATTGGTAAATTCCTCTTCTCATGCTATGTGCCAAACTGCTTTCTCTTTGCTTCTCTAATTCATCTGTCAGTGTGTGGGGGTAATCCAGACACCGAAGAGACTTTTGTGCTAAAACATCAGTTTGGAGACAACCCTCAGCCCCTGACAGGAAGGTAAATATATAAGAAGATCTCAAAATGGAGCAGAGGATCAAGGAGCTTGAGTCCAAGAGGAGAAGGTAGCAGAGAGTGGGTGAAAAAATTAGGCCAGTTTTCCAAAACATGCTAGTTCAGTAATTAGCCCTAGAGCTACAGCTTTAAAGTAGACAACAAAGATTAATATTATGCCATCTGAAATAAATTTAATCCTATCATTTTGAGTAAATAAGGATTTGAGCTTCTAAAATACAGGGGCTCAACAGGAAAACATCCAGGGCTGTAATTTTTGAAACATAAATGATGCAGTGTTCTGTGTGTTGAGAGAGAAGGATGGGTGGATGTGCATGAAAACCTTATCTTTTTATTTAACTGACAACAAATGTGGTTCTGCTTGATTTCCAGAAACCACGTAAGATGATGTGTGGGCTTTCTGAACTGGCTTACAGGCCACTGAAGAAACACAGAGGAAAGAAAGAGAAAAAAAAAATCTGTCATTTTATTTAGACAGCAACAAGAACAAGAGCTCCCTGTACTCCGTTACTGGCATGTCCTGCTTTGCATAGCAACCATCATATCCCTAGAATAAGATGTAGCTCTTTTCAAGACATTGGGGCTTGCTACTGGCTGCTGAAAACCTTCCTGGTGGTGCAGGTATGCCAGGATTTAAGAAAATCCGGGCTTTCTGCAGGTGCTGTGCCATGGATGGGAGAGCTGGGAACAGCTGGCACAGAGACTGCTGTGAGCATGTGATGCTGCTCAGGGACCCTCCTCTGCAGGAGCCCTCCAGGGGCTGAATTCAGCAGTTTTACAGGTGCTTTGTGCCTCTGAAGAGTCTTTCCTGTGCTTCCATGTAAGGCATACTTGCCTCTAGGGAGTAAGTCTTCCTGAAAGAGGGGGAGGAATTTGGTATTTGTGTTCATTCACTGTCTTTGTTTTACCCCTGCTAATTACACCGATGGAACTAAACTGAACAGCCCATTAAACCACTTGTCCTTACAGGAGAAGGGATTTGGGTGAATTAACCTACCAAAAACGTATCTGCAAGGTACATTCCCTTATGGGGAACATCTAGTCTTCTCCTTTCACTGAAGGCAAATACGGGAGATCACAGAAGTGACTGCTTTTTACATTTCGTTTCCATTTGCAGCATTTGAAAAGATTAGGGTGGGCTAATTTAGGTCTTAAACTAAAATGTGGAAAAAAAACCCCCAAAAAAATCTTTTCAAAGATTAAAATTACTGGGAATTTCTTTTTTTTTCATTCATTTCATTTTCATTCTCTCATCTTAAAGGTGACAAAATTGATGTAGCATTTATTATCCAAATGGCAATATAACATTCTTGAGGATAACCTATGAAACAAGGGAAAAGGTAGGAGAGTACATTTTTTTGTGTATAAAACAGGGCTTGTATGAAAGATTTCAGTATTTCTTTTCCACTGAATTTGTTTGTTAGCTTATTAATCTTTCCTTCATAATCTTACCAGTGTCACTAAGTAGATGTTTAAATGTGCTCACAGCCTCGAGGCATTACCCTACACCTAATAATCCTAAAGTAAATACATTGCATGATTGGTATGAAGCAAGAAAGATAGCCTGCCTTCATTTAGAGTCAAATAAAAATCTCATGTAGAATTAAAAGAATACAGCAGTTCACTAGAGATGTCTACAGTTCTTCAAATTATAGCAGCATTATCAGTAGCGGGTGTAACATTCATGTATTAAAAACTTAAATAAGAAAAAGTTCGCATGATTGACATCAGATAACAAGAGCAAAATAAAGATAATAAACCTCTCACATACCACTTTTATCAATAGTTTTCAGCTTCCTACCAAGAAAAACTGACAATCCTTATGTCTGGTGTGCACATTTGGAGACTGAGGAGGTTATTTTCGAAAGATTTCCCAACTGCTGTTTCAAATAAAGGACATTATTGCATTGAAAACCAAATATTACTCTCGTTTTTCAGATCATAAGGTCTCTTCCCTTGCTCAGGATGCCACCAGGTTAGCATTAACACTCTTGCTGTTTTATTTTCAATAATAAAATTAATCATTAAACTCATCTCATTGTCTTCTCTACTGTTTAGCATGAAGTGACATCTCGGATGGCAAGGATGGTGCTCTATATCTATAGAGCAGCTCAGCAAAACAGGGTTACAAATGGTCACAAAACCTTTGCCATTCTCAATCAGGAGTGAGCTATCATAGAAACCAGGGGAAGGAAAGAAAGTGGTAGTAGGGTTTGGGGTAAAAGTTCTGTGAGGGGCAGCTAAGGGTGCTGGGAGAAAAGGATGTTCAGAGAGGACCTTCTCACTCTCCACAGCAGCCTGAAAAGAAGCCGTAGCCAGGTGGGGGTTGGCCTTTCCTTAAACTTCACCAGGGGAGTTTCTAGATTAGATACTAGCTAAACTTTCTTCACTGAAAGAGAGGTTAAGCATGGAAACAGGCTCCCCAGGGATGTAGTGGAGTCACCGCTCCTGGATGTGTTCAAAAAACAAGTAGGCATGGCACATGTGCTCTGGTTTAGTGGGCATGGTGGGAGGCTTGACTTGATGATATTGGAGGTCTTTCCAGCCTTAATGATTCTGTGATTCTATATCTTTTTGCCTGAATTAAGGATAAAGGTAGGTAGGACCTACACTGAAGCAAGTCAGACTTGGTACGGGAAATCTTTTCACGGCACCATTGCACTAAACATGAACAATTAGATGTCCAGCAGCTCTACGATTTTTAATTTTTTTTCATCTGAAACTGGGTAATTTGTGATGAACACATCAATAAACCATTAATATTTTTTATAAAAAGCACAGTTGTTCACTGAACAAAAAAATGGCCTGCTGTCTGCTAGTCACAGAGGTCATCTAGATTTTCAACCAAAGCGCTGAAAATTAAGGGGCAGAACAAGTGTATGTGTAATGTGTATGTGTCAGTGAGTGGGTGAGTGAGTGAAGATGACTGTTTTGCTTATTTTTAGTCTTCTGGTTTGGGTGCTACAAATTGTATCATTCATGCATATGACTATCCTGAAGCACTTGTCATCACCCAAACATCTGTGAATATCTTCCCAAAGTTTCTCAGCCAACCATTCTACTATTGTTTCGCCTGAGGATTTTGTTATTCTTGATCTATAAGGTCAAGAGTTGCAAATCTGAGCTCTCAAACTGAAAGTTTCTTTGAAAACACTTCACTACAATGAAAAATAAAATACAAAAAGAGAAAGAAAAAAAAGAAAGGACTGGTCTTTAACCAATAGGAAGTTTCACAAAACACCCCTATAATTTTACAGAAAACAACTAGTTGGGCATGCTGCTCAATGCAGAGAGAGAAGCCCAAATCCTTCCACAGTAAAACAATATTCCTATGCTTGTTCTCCATAACAGGATTAGCCAGGCCTGTAAAAGAACAATTACATCACTACAAAGCATTTTAGGTTTTGATCTTATAAATTCAACTGTTGGAGTCATAAAGGACCATTATTTTTTTTTTCTCTTGGGGTGCTTTGTGGAGTCTTTTTTATGACGTGTCCAATTTAAGATGATGAGAGATTGATATGTACCAAGTTTTAGGACATGTAGCACGCATTTGTCTCTGAAGTCTGAGAGCATGTGAGTCATCATAATGGCTTCAGGTTGTAAGCAACATCAATGATGGAAACATTAAACTACAAAAACAAGTTGCCCTTATAATGGTTCATTTACCCTGGAGAAAAATAAATAACTAGATGAAATCTCTTTTAATAACTAGGAAGGATTATCATGGACTATTCATTTCATCTGGCAAACATTTGCAGACTATCTCCTAGAGGATTATTAGGTCTACATCTTTATAAGTGGTTGTATATATTTATTATTCTTTTATTTACAACCATGCTATGATTCATTTTAAGATTCAAGACAGGGATCAAAAATCTTGATATTTAATCATAGATAGACAGTGGAACAGAAATTAGAGTTAGGAGAAAACAAGAAGCTCTATAAATGTATTCAAATCAGTTCATTATAAACTGCACAATGATACATTAATATTGTTTTCTCAGGAAATTAGACCTTGTTGATAATTGAACCTTGAAAATTTGACAGCTCTGTATATGACTGGTAATACCTCTGAGACGTCCCAACAGCCAATTCAGAGGGTTTGTACTTTTTAGAGTCTCAGGTGATGTTTGCTGAAGCTGGATAAGTTTACAGGCAAGAAAGTGAGCAAGAGCACAGGGAGAATTGTGATCTGGCATGTGCTGATGTGGGTGACAGTTGCAAGGAGGGAAATGTTGGGTTCAGCAGGTAATTTATTGATTGGAGATTTACACATCTAACTCGGTACTGGAAATTTTCCTCTAAGAGGCAATTTCACAGGAACAGCACTTCTGAACACTGTCACTCAGAAACCCCTTTGGGCACATGCCACTTAGGATCATTTAGCAACAAGTGCTGAAATAGCAGAGAATTTATGTTTTCTTTCCCCAACAGAGAAGCTCAGTTACAGAAATAGAAATACTTTACTGTCTTGTCAACAGTTGATAAAATATCATTTCAAGTGCAATGAGAAATATTGTAAACAAAGCACAATTTTTATTGTCTAAGATGTACCGTAAGATGAAAGTCAGTTTAGCTGCTTAATAACATCATTCTAAAAATCCTTTTTGAAAGACAAGTGGCTACAGGTTTCACCAAGAAAATGTAGCTTTTAAAGTTGCACTGGCAACTTTAGCTACTCTCTTCAGGAATGTAATTCCTTCTGAATAACAGGGTGACATTTGCTATCCACAACAAATGTAATGCACATTATTAGGTAAAATGACAAAAAACTACTAGTAAGCATTAATTTCTGCCTTTTACTTGAGTGAATATTCATTGGTCAGTTTTCTTATATCCCAAAAAACACAGAATCATAGAATGGTTTGGGTTAGAAGGGACTTAAAGACCATCTAGTTCCATTTCCTGCCTGTGGGCAGAGACACTTTCCACTAGACCAGGTTACTCCAAGCCCTATCCAGCCTGGCCTTGGACACTTCCAGGGATGGGGCAGCCACAGCTTCCCTGGGTAACCTGTGCCAGGGCCCCACCATCCTCACAGAGGAGAATTTCTTCCTAATATCTAATCTTAAAATGTGTCTCAGAAGGAAAGCTGAAGTGAAGTAACAACCTTGTGAGTCAGTTTAGTGTATAAAAGTTCAGTCAATTCTGTGTTTTAAAAAAAAAGGTGAGGCAGAGATAAGGACTATTTTGCAGGGAGACCAAGTATTCACGGAAAGACTGAGTGGTCAATGGTTATTTTTTAGCTTGATATTCAGGTCTGAATGCAATAATATGATCTACTATCTTAATTTCTACACCACTTTAGAAACCAGTCAGAACAACCTCTACAGTCAAATCAGCTATTTGTTTTAACTTACAGAAATCAGGGAAGTGTTATTATTACCTTGAAAGGTAATATTGTGGAGAATATTAACATTGATTTGTCTAAGAAATTGTGGAAAAAAAGTTTAGAACAAAAAGTGTTTATATTTCTGTGAAATAAGGAAGCAACAATTGTAACAGATTTGGTAAAACATCAGATGATCTTCTCTTCCTTATAGTACATATTTTATAGGTAGACAGGGTTATAGATATGAGGCACATTGATTTTAGCATGTCTTTAGCCTTGATCCCTTATGACATACTCACAAGAAAATAAGAACATTTCAAGTATAGTTTAGCTGCACAGCTGTTCTTAAAAAGTCCTATTTTTATGTTCATCTATCAGTAGAGAAGCGCCAGACTGCGAAGACATTGCATCTAGGAGTCTAATTGGAATCTCTTCCAAGAGACTATTCAAGTTTATTATGAATTACTTCAGTGATGAATGCTTGTAAAGGTGGTACAAGAAGCTCTTTGGAGGAATATAAAGCCGCTCTATATGATGAGATGAGAATTCAAGCTGATCTTGATAAGACGAAAAAATGATCTGAACTTAGAAAACATTACTGGAATGGGAAATGGAGGCTTTTTTATCTTGGAAAAGAGAAGGTCAATAGTTTTTTCAATAGGAAAAAGAAATCTTGCAATTTTGTTGCCATTTAGAGAAGCAAATATGATTGGGAGCAGAGACAGCTATGATTAAAATTCTGAGAATTTCATCATTTTGTGCAGGATACATAGAAACAGGGTACAGGCTACTGCTCTGTGATTTTGGATATTCTTAAGAACAGGCAAAGTGGAAGCCCTTGGGAAAATACATTTGATCTGTTGCTTTAGTGGCAAACAGAATATGTTGGTCTTTTTTCGTCCCTTCAGACCCTGTGTTCTTGTGACATTGCATATTTAGGGAGAGTTTATCAGCTCCCCTTGTACAATCTGAAGGAAATTTGCTGAGATTTCCATTCTGTAAGCAATGGAGAAACATAAGGGTAAAGATCACATCCTTGCACTGGTAAAAGGAGTAGTCTCATTGGAAAGGTGAGAGGTGAAAAGGAGAGATGGACAGCCATGGAAGATGTACTGACTTTTAACCACTATGTAATTAAAGTATTATGCTGGTTAAAGTACATAAATTAGTAGTGGTATTTTTTATTTGTAAATTGCAGAAGGAGGTATCAGAAAGTCTAATAAAAAATGTGGAGTCAAGAGAGACAAATATGAAGTAGAGGAGATGACTCACAGTTCTTGATTATAAAAGGGTGTGCTGGGTGACACTTGCAAATAGCCCAGGTAAAGGGTATGAATGAAAAAGAAACAAAGATGCAAGAGAAAAATCCTTAAAGAAAAGGAGGATAAAGCTGTGTATCCTTTATAATTCTGCAAAATGGTGAAGAAACACTTTCCATGTAATGCATGAAAAGCTACCATTATGAGCTGCACCACAGAAACTCAAATAAGGTGGAAAACAACCTGGTCTTCTAATTATTGAAGTAATACTGTGGAGAGAGGTGCTGATCAGAGGGAATTCATGCTAACTTTCATAATTTTTGAGTACCAATGAAGAAAACATTGACATTTTGATCGTCAAACAAAGAGAGGGAAATCTGGACAGTTAAGAATGATGTGAGTTTTCAGCAAAGAGGCACAAGGTACCTCCTTATAACCTGGACAAAACTTGAACACATAAGCCCTATTGAAAACTCTATCCTCTGGCCTTTACGTGTGCATAGCATGAGGGATTGACAACATAATGAGTTTCACACAGAGAGTGAAGCCACAAAATTAAATCTGAAGTAGCCCTCAGGAGTCTCAAACCCACTGTGGAGGTGGTGCAGAGACTTGAGCAGCGGTGCCTGGCTTTGGAAAAACCTCTCATTACCTGAGATAAGTTGGCTGCTACACAAAATATGCCTTATTGTCTTATTTTGTTTTGCATGAGAACCATTAAACCAATTTTCAATGGCTGCTGAACCTGTTAAATTAATATGAAATTCGATGTAATGGTAAGTGTCATGGAGATTGTTCATATCTTTGCCTTCTTTTTGAAAGAGGCAAGTCTCACTGAAGTAAAAACTTGTGCTTTAGTAATTGCCCATGGAACTGTTAATTCAGCCTATTAAATGCTATTGATTCAACGCCTTTTCTTCTGAAAAAGAAAGAAGCCACCACGCATGGCAACACGTGTGCATGCTCCTGAGTGCAAACATGCTCTGACCAGGGCCAGAAGGTCAGCTCAGAAGGTTCAAATCCAAAAGCTTGTAAACCAGTGCAATGAGATAAAAAAATAACAGAACACTATTTTACAAGTATTCCTTCCTTCTATAGAGCAATAAAGGTTTTGTCTGCAGCCGTTTGTGCTGGACATGTAGCACCGAGTGATACAGCCAAAAGGAAGCAGAAACTGGTGCAGCTGGGCTGATGGAGGCACAGAAATAACTCACAGAGCCTGGTTTGAGGTCCCTGCTCTATCTGTGTTTCACAAATCAGAGCTGGTATATTTCTAATATGAACTACTACATGAAATCCTCCCTTTCAGATTGGTTTCTTTTATGCAAGTGTGATGCAATCTCATCCGGCTGAGCTGTGCATAATGCTAGGCAGATTTTGGCTCTGTCTCACAATGTTCTTTTAAACCTTTTTTTTTTTTTTTAATATAAATCATACTGCATACAGTGTTTACCTGCAGATTACAGAAACAATCCAGATTGGGCATCCAGTTTAGTCTGAAAATATTTATATGCTATGCTGATAACCAGTCCTAAAAACACAGACTGAACAGTCTTGTCTTTTCTTCCCCTGGAAACCACAGCTCTTTTCCATTCTTTACCCTGAGGGTCTTGGTTAGCAGAATATGATTTGTGAACATTTCCAGTCCAACTCAGGAAGAAGCAACCTGCTCCTACAAGCTGCCTGGTTTATTTGGTATTACAAAGGATATAAGTTTAACCTCAAAAGGAAACATCTCTATTATCATGCTTAGTCATCCATGCATGGTGCTGGTTAATTATTTATAGAAATTCATACCAAATAAAGACAGAGTCCTTCAGCTAATAGCAACCTGCCAAAAGATTTTTGTTGTTTGCATCATCCTTAAATGAGTATAGCCATCTTCATCTTAAGTATTTGAGAGACTGCTCTTTAAAAAGAGACTCTATGGCCAGGCTGCAGGCAGAAGTACCACTAAATACATTCCAGGGTGCAGCATCCACTTTAGTTTTGGTATTACCATGCTCAGTTATTTCAACAGAGTAAACTTTGGGGTCTTCTATATATTTGCAACTGGAAGCAAGGCATTGTTTCTAATTGCAGTTTTGGCACTTCTGTTACCTAAGGCAATATTAGTTACATGGGGTTTCATTTTTTAATGTAGAAGGAATAGATAGGAAATATTTCCTACAGGGGAAAGATGCCTGCACTTGGCCAGCACCCCAGCTAGAACAGCATGTTATATTCCATCAGGAATGACTAGAAAACTCTTCCTGCCACTGCTGCTCTTCTTTTCAACTCCTTGGCTTGCTGATGCTTACCCAAATGCCAGCTGACATGAGAGGGATCACTTCTGATTTGGATGCTAAAATATGCTTTGATGTCCTTACACGTTTTGTGTAGGCTCCAAGTCCTTTATGCCTCACAGCAAAATCACAACCATGCACTATGCAGTATGGAAATATGTGTCATTTTCTTCCTCATGTTTTCCTAACACAATACTTTCTGGGAACATGACTCTTTTTTTTTTTTTTTTTTTTCCCCTGCTCATTTGTCTTTTCCTTTCTAATTAAGACTATGTTTCAGTTTGGTCTGGACATAGAGTATTACTGGGAGGTGGTGTGTTCTCCACTTTTTTTCTTTTTCCAGCATCACAAGAAGAAATTGTTTGATTTCTTCCAAGTTCTTTTATCTAAAACATTAAAGAATAAAGACTTGTAAAGCATGCTATTTTCCCTTTCCCTCCTTTAATAAAAATTAATCTACACATTGTAACTAAACTGAGTTAAGATCACAATTTTTGACTATAGAAGGCCTATTAGATTGGGATCTTACAATATTATTGATCTTGGATACACAGTTCCAAGGTCTGAATGAGTATAATCAGTATTGTTCAAGTTCATGCATTTCAAATTTGCCTTTGAATAGATTACAACATACGGAGAATTAAATATTTTTTGATTGCTATTTGAAGTTAAATAAAGAAAAAAAGTTTCAAGTCCTTTTCCCATTGAGAAGACATTTATAACATATCTCAGCATCCATCCACCAAAATCCCTCTGATTTATGTATCCATACACAGAAGCATTTCCCACTGAAGTCACTCCGTACACGATCAAGATTTTTGAAAGCTTAGGACTTTATCTAATTGCTTAAATAGAGGTTTCACTTTCCAACCTTAGCAGCTTATTTAGAAAAAAAATTGGCCCAAGAAGCTTGTGTCTGCCTCAGATCAGAGACCCACAAGATCATTATTTATGCCACTCCCTTGCTCATGACAAACTTCTGCTACTGCTGCCAGACTGACAGCTCTGCAAACTGGGTCTAACTTCGTCGTGCAAGGTCTGTAGCTCTCAGTAGGCAACCAAGCATCATCAGCTCTCTCTTTTCCATGTGCTACTCTGGGGGAAAACTGATTACCATAAACATGTTGTTTGCAAGAGGTTTTTTGACTTTTTGGTTTTTCTGAATGCCTCACCACCTTGCAAGTTATTCCCGGTCCTACTAATGCACGTGGGAAGTTGTAGTGCTAATACTAAGTATATAAGCACTGTAGATTCTTCCTTTCCTGTGCTTACTGTTGGACTGACTGAGGCAAGTCATGTGGAAAGAAATTATCAGAGAATAGTAGAACGGTTTGGGTTGGAAATAACCTTAAAGAACATCTAGTTCCAAACTCCTTCCATGGGCAGGGACAAGTTCCACCAGACCAGGTTGCTCCAATTCCCTGACAACCTGGCCTTGAATACTTCCAGGAATGGAGCAGCCACAGCTTCTCTGGGCAACTCATTCCAAGGATAAAGGGTTATTTAGTTTGCAACTGTAGTGTAAGCATGTAAGAAAATTGAATCTGGGTTATGTACGTATCCATTAAAAGATATTTCTTGATGATTCAGAGGCTGATTGGATTGGTTGATATCTCACTATTACCTAGCTGCAGTCTCCTGTGGGTGAGCTACAGCTACTCTCTGGAATGTCTCTTACATCCCAAGAGATAAAAAAGAACTTAGTCATGAGAGCTACTGGGTCTGGAAATAAGTAATAGTGTACATCAATATGGTAATGGGAGAAGGGGGCAAGGGAAAGACCTTTTGTCACCTTTATACTTCAAAATATCATTTGCAGAAATAACCGGAGTCTATTTTCATTCATCTTGTGTGTAATAAATATTTCAGTTGTTTTTTTTATACATACAGAATTACGCCCACAAATGCCTGCTTAATGACCTGCAGCTAATGAAAATCAAAGCAATGAAGATATCATCTCTGATCCTTCCAAGCTTACATAACACAAATGTTTTTCAATCCCAGATTGCTTCTCTGGAGGAATACGTTAGTTCTTCCAAGTAAGAAGCAGTGATAATCCCTGTTCTCATGGGTATGCTTTCTTTATCATTGCTTTTCCTGCACTTTTGTATCACATACTGCCATGGACACTGAGAGCGTCCTCAGGGGGACGGTGTAAAATACTAGGCCATCCAACAGAGAGTGTTCTACTCCTGTATCGTTTGAACAGGGACAAATGTTAAGACCACATACAGCAGGAAGCTTTGGGAGCAGTAATTTCACAGAGCTTAAGAAAGCAAACATTTGGGAATTCTGTAGGCACAGCCTAAAATACTTGTCTGGGAGGTGAGCACCTCATGATCTTTAATGTATTTATCTCCACAACACCCCTGAGAAATAAGGCAGTGCTGTTATCCCTATGCTTTAAGAACTAAAAGCCTAAGACCTAGTCTAGAAAAGATTTTGAACCATCAGTAGGGAAATACATTATGTTTTGAGCAAACCTAATGATTTCTTTACCACCATAAACGGAAAAAAAAATGAATATAGGTACCTACAGATTAATGAGGTGACCTGCTTGACATTATCAGGGCTGTTTGAATACAGTTAGGAAGCAACTGCAGACCTGACTAATACTGTCACTGCTGGGCCATTTTGGTTCTTCCTTTGGGCTTTCTCATCCCAAAACATAAAAGTTATCATGTTGTCAGGTCACCTTTTGCTTTTGAAATTTTTTCTCCTAGTGACCACATCTATCAAAGGGCAAATTTCAATTTATGAATGAGTTCAAAGTGCTCCAACAGTGGTTATATCCATTCCTGTAAGTGCAGGGGCACTACTTCATCTCTTTTTGCAAGGACTATGGTCTTGCTCATTATTTTATGGAGAGGCCAATTTATAGGAAACATAATAAAAATGCTCAGAAGCCAGGAACTCTCAAAACTGAATTGAAAAAAAAAAAGGGTCTGAAAGGATGTTTGGTATAGGCTTGAGAGCTGGAATACGAAGTGAAGGCAGTGAGGGGAAACTTATTCAAGAAATAAAGCTGAAATCTTAACAGACACAGCAAGACAAAGGCATGTAGTGAAGTCAGCAATTACATCTGCCCAATAGAGATATGGAAATTCAGGAATCAAGCTTGCTAGAGAGCCCTTTCAGTGGGGGAATATAGCAATAGAGATAGTAAGGCTATTTGTCTGTGAAAAATAATTGCCCTTAAACTACAAGTATTGTAACAGTCCACAAGACTGGTAGCATCACTGTTAGAAATAACAAGGTAATTTTTTTACCTTCACTCAATGTCAGTATCCAGCAGGATGGAAGAAAGCTTGCTTCCCTGAAAATACTGTGGAGAAAACAACCATGAACAAGACATGACCATGAACAGGCAAAAGTACGGAGTTTGCAGAGCATGACACTCCTCAGAGGAAGGACACTCAGAGGTACTCTTTGTTAGGAAATGATGCTCAGCAGCTTCACTTATCCCCTACTACAGAGGAACTTCAGGTTTCCTAGATTTTTGGAAAGCACTACCTCACAGAGAATCTGTGAGTTTAATATGACACCGAGAACAACAAGCCATTCTTATGAAACCAGGGTAACCTCAAAGATTGAAATTGTACTGATTCTGTGGAACTGAAAAAAAAAAAAATAAACCAAAAACATTACAGGTATGGGCTAGTATTGGGAAGGAATGTTTTTTTTTTTTACTTTTGCTGTTACAAAGTACAAGACAAAGGGAAAGTATGATGACAAAAGCAAAAACAAGAGGATGGATTAAGCAGCAGTGAGCTGCTGTGTTGGGCAAGGAAGTTTTTTGGTAAGGCAGATTCTTATTTTTCAACAACTCTGCTATCCTTGACAAACATTACTAATAGCATAGGATGTTTTCATCTTGAGGCTCTTCAGGCTTGTTTCTTCTCTGCTTTGTGTTTGACTCTGCTTTCTATCAAAACTGTGGAGAAGAGTGTCTGTGCTGCTGACTACTTCTCTGTAACCTCAGGAAGGGCTATGAATACAATGTTGTGTGATGTTCTGTGTTTTATGGAGTAAACAATTTGAAAATATGTATTGTACAACTTATATTTATGACATGGACAATTTCCTAGCACACTAAAGGACATCTTCGCTTCCTGTACCCAATGGGTGGAAAGCAGATTGAGTGAGACCAGGCTTCAACTCTCCTCTTGCCACAGAATTCCTGAGGGATTATAAACAAGATGCTCCCTCAGATTATCTCCGTGCCCACACCAACAGTTTAAAAATTAATTTGTTTTTGAGATGGAGTTTTATGTATTTCAACAAACTCTTTAAAACCCTCTGTTCCTGATTCAGTCCCACCCCAAACTTTTAAAATATTTGCAGCAAAACCTTTAAACATACCTCTGAGGTATGTTTAAAGGGCACACATATAAATAGCTAAAGAAAAACAAAACCAAATGCAAAACAAAACATCAAGCCAAGAATATGAACACCCTGAGTTTTAGGAGGACTTCTCTTAAAAAACAGAGAGAACAAATATTAAAAGCTCAGTGTCCAGTGAATGTTTAGCACAGGCTTCCTGATGTTCCAGCTAATAGCAGCTGTTAACACCCCAACACGTTTAAAGATGTGTTTCGTCGTTCAGTTTGTTGCATACATTAACACAGGGCACTGAAGGAATAAAGTTACTGCCCACAGGTTCTCATGTTTCTTTTGGAATTGTATTCATTCACTGTCTCTGAAGAATGCAGAAAGGTAGAAGCTGCATGGAGACAAAGCTTCTGGCCAGTAAAGGGTTATGTGAAAAAATCTTTCAAGAAGGAGATGTATTGGAGTAAATGTCCTGGCAACATTTCAGCATCTTGAAATATGTCTGTTTCCCTGGCAATTTCAACCTCAGTGTCTAGTTTAAGTTTGATGTGGCATTTTTCTTTCCTGGAGAATTTAGGTGAGAACACCCAGGGCATCTCAGCTGACTCTCACTGGAGGTGGTGAGACTTTGCACAGGACAAAGATCAAATCAATACCTTTTTCTAATGCAGGATCATTACCTGTCTTTGCTGTCTGTAGGCTCTGTGTTTTCAAATATCACAGAGCAGGTCCCAGAAATTATAACAATGATATGAGTCGTATGAATAGTCAAATATAGGTAAGGTTCTTCTTTATCCTTGAGGTCTAACTGCTGCAATAAGGTAGGAGGTATGTGTAAACTCTTCTCCACAGATGAACCATAATGGAAAAACCTTGATACTACCTATTGACTGCAGAGGAAGTGACTGTCTGTGCAAATAGGCCTCAGAGTTCTTGATAGCATAGTAAAAGAGTGGCTCAGGGGGATGCTTACTGAACTGGGAAAATAAAAGGATGTTCAATCACTAAGCCTTAAATCATTCCACTTAACTCATTGCTAATGGGGTATTTAGTTATGCAGGAAAATGACTAGGTGTGGGGTCCTCAGCTCAAAAAAGACTTGGACTTGCTGGAGCAAGCCCAGAGGAGGCCACGGAGATATTCCAAGGGATGGAGCACCTCTGCTATTGGAGACAGGCTGAGAGAGCTGGGGATGTTCAGCCTGGAGAAGAGAAGGTTCCAGGGAGACCTTAGAGCCCCTTCCAGTGCCTAAAGGGGGCTTATGAAAAAGGTGGACAGTGACTTTTTACCTGAGCACATAATGATAGGACAAAGGGAATTCTTTTAAAATAAAATAGAAGAGATTTAGATTAGGTTTTAGGCAGAAGTTCTTGGCTGTGAAGGTGGTGAGACCCTGGCACAGGTTGCCCAGAGAATCAATCAATGCCCCATCCCTGGAAGGATTCAAGGCCAGGTTGGATGGAGTTCTGAGCAACCTGGTCTAGTGGAGTTGTCCCTGCCCACAGAAGAGGGTTTGGCACTGGATGGGTTTTAGGGTAATTTCCAATCCGAACTCTTCTATGATTCTATGAAATAAGTATTCCCGGGGTGTGACTTAGTTCTTCTTAGAAGTAAGCTGCCATGCAGAGGTATCTCTCGGTCTCCTTTCCCCATGCAAACAGTTATCAGTGAGTGATATCCTCATTTAGGTTATTCAACTGTGAGTCTGAGCATTGGCAGGATAAATCCTTTTTTTTTTTTCCCCCAGAAATTTCTTGTCTACTTCATATTTATTTACTTCCTTCTTTCACTTTATGTTTTCACCACGAACATAAAAAATACTCAGCCTTTTGAGTTTCACAGTAGTATTCCACAAAGCCCAGTGGAGAAGACACTTGATTTCCCATACCCTAATGTGTTCCCCAAATAAATTCAGGCTGGTTTTGGTCTAGAATGAACCAATTAACTCCCTTGGATGGCAAATGCAGACATGAAACAGTACATGAACAACAGAACACAGCCTAGGGATCACACGGATGTGATCCAGTCTATGTCATTTAGGCTAAGAACCAAGATGCTATAAGGGATGTGGATAACAAAGAGGGCTCAGGCATAACCAGTCTGGCCCAGACTCGCCTGACTTCTGGATTTTGGAGTCATCTGTGACAATCGTTCTTCTCTGTGTTTGTATGAAGAGATGGAAGGAGGGAAGAAAAGCAATAAGAGAAGAAAATGTTGAAGAAAATGTCCAGAATTCAAGTGTTTTATACTCACCTGATGCATCTTATTAAGTCATCTTTTCATTTTCTTGCATTATTGCCACAAACAGATTTATTTGGATAAAGGAAAGCCCAAGGTGCTATTATCAGGCAAATCCCCCCTGTGTTTACTTTTTTAAATAAAGATTAAATGCATACAACTTTTAAACTTTAATGAGTTCGGGTCTGTTCTAGCCAGGGGTGATTTGTTATCCCAAATCCTTGTGCCATCACATTAATGACTGCTTGCACCAAGGGGCATACAGGGTAATCCCCCATCTCCAGCAATGTCAGCTCTGGTGATTGCTATGTAATTAATCAGAAACTGCTGTTGGAATGAGGACATTGTAATCTGATGCTTAATGAAATTTATTAATGGCGTCCTGCATAATTTATGGGATCTAATCGTTCTAATGTAGGTATAAGTATAACATATAAATATTTTTCTTTCATTGAGTCTATGAACTAACATGCCAGGAGAAATTAAGGGCTTGGATCTTTAATTTTGCCAGCTGTTGTTGAATTGGCCCATTTTAACAGATATAAAGGAGTAATTGATTTTCTGTAAAACCCTGAAAGAAACCACCACTATGAGGAATGTTTGCAAACATTCTGTTATATGGTATTTGCATTCCCACTGTGCTTTGTCTGACTGAGTTTTGAAATCCCACTGTGACAAGCACTGTATAAACATCAGCAAAGAACAACTCCTGGTAGCTGACAGTGTACAAGGAAAAAAAGGAGCCAAGGAAAGGAGACATCATTTTTTTTTCCTCAATCACATAAGTGGTGTTTCAAAGACAAGACCTGAAGAACTGAGAAATTAATAACCAGATCCACAAAGTATTTATATTGGTACCTTTCCCAGTTGACTATTTCTATTGAACTCCTCAGCTCTTGCGACACACATATTTAAGTGTGTGACCAAAACAGAAGATATATAGCTAAGACCACAACAAACAGATGAAAGAGGATTTAAACTGACATCTTTTTAATCCCAAAGTATTTATTTTATGAATAAAACAACAACTTTCTTTGTAAGTGGTTTTGAAAGGAAGGTTTTTAAAACACAAAAGTTAGTTATAAATATGTGCAGCCACAAGAACCCCCTGCCCAGTTTGTTAAAGGGAAAAAGCACTCCAAACTGAGATCATGCATGCCAAATTCCACCTTTATTTTAATTTTTATGGTTGTCGCTATGAATACCTGAATATAGTGGTTTATAATGGCTCATCTGACAGGCTGTTATAACTTCAATGGTACTAATAATACTACTATAATTAGTGACTTTTGTATTGTATTAACAAATGCCAGAGTGTGCTACCAGTCTTCCAGATGACTTATCCAGGTTTTAATTAGTGTCTATCTTTCTTTTCTTCGTGGAGACATACACTTACTAAAATGACTCAATGCTTTGCACCATGTACAGGTCAAAATATCCACCTGTCAAGTGGGTTTAGAGCTGCATGGAAGGAGGAAACGACTTGCGACATTTTATTAATGGAACAGATTGCACATTTCTCCAAATAGAAATGGGAGGAATTGTGTGACAGATGCATCAAAACCTTCCCGTTGTTGGAAACCAACAGATGAGACAGACTTCTCTTATAGCACTAGCTGGATAGCAAGATGCTGATTAGCTAGACCTGAATGAATCTTCTGCCCCTTGGCTCTGAGCGTTCATGAGACACTTATGTCTTGGGTGATTTTTCTGTATCATATTTTACATCTTAGCAGCATGGATGTGGTGTGTATGTACATGTTTGCACATACATACGTGTATAAATATCAATATAGGCATACATACTAAACTATCATTCTAAAATAATTTTAATTTCCATAACAAATTGGTTCACAATCTATGTTTAAGTTGCATTTAACTAGTACAGTGTCAGTATGTACAGTGTCAGTACACCTACGAGTGAAGAATATTCCTTAATTTAGGATGAAGTGCTGTCTATTAGATATTTAGAGCCTTCATTACGAGGCTATTGACTTAACCTTACAAATAGAGAATTTGCCATTTCTTGAAACATCTCTAATGGTACAGTAGTGATTGTACAGTACATGGAGAAAAGTACTCATGTAGAGGAAAACTGGAGCAGCAGGACTCCTTAAACAAGTTTCTAGCTATGTATTAATCATTACAGTTTCCATCCCACTAAGACCTACTCAGTTCTTTATCAAATGGAAATCTTTACTAAGTCATGGGAATACCACCCTGCAGTAGTGTCTCCAAGGGTGCAGGAAGCTTTACCTGTTTAAACACGTATCACAGATTTCAAAGGCACTGCTCGAATGGCCTAAACATAAAGAATGCTTTTAGTTTTTTGGTTTTTATAGATTTTTTTTTTCACTTTTTAAGTGCAAAATATGTATATACCACGCGTGAGGAGCTGCCATTTACTCATGAAAGACCACACCAAGACTTTTGCTGTCAATAAAATGGGAGAAGCTCAAAGAAGCTGCTGATACAATAATGCACATTCAAGAAGCAATTGTGAGTGAAGGAGAACAGGCACATAACACACCAGCCTCCATGAGGAATCTGGCAGACGAATCTAAGCATGAGGATTGATCCCTAGGTATGTTCCTAGGAAGAGCCATAGAAGTGATAAAAGCACTGAAACAGCTCACACGCTCTGTGCTGGAAGATGAATTACATGCAAAGTGTGTGTTTTTAGCACAGTCAAGTTAAGAGCTTGACACTTTGTAAAAACCCTATGGCTTGTTACACAGAAGTCATAATAGTTCCTCCTGCTTCTAAATTCTCCACATCTGGCATTTATTCCCAAAGAACTGCTCTTAAGGGATGTGTGTTTCTATTTCTGTAACAGAGAGAAGATGGTGAAGGAAAGCGGTTCATTGCCAACCTGAGGGTTCACAGGGCCATTTGCATAATACAGATCAGTACCAGGGAGGCTTTAACAGCTTTACTCTCTAGCTGACCATAGTAGGACTCAATTTATCAGGTTTCCTTTTCTTTTTTTTTTTTTTCTTTTTTTTTAGAGGAGATGTGATAGAGGATTTATCAGCCTTTGACGTCCCAGGAAATACTAACATGTTTAAAGCAATGCTACGGGTGGGACATTGTTCCCTTGACTCACAAAATGCTGTGCTAGCTCCAGGAATATTTGGGGACTTTGCAGAATACTGCAAGACGATATCCATTTATAGTCTCATGAATTACATCTCAAACTATCTTTGTGTTAAGTTGTATCACAGTGATGTAGGATTTTGTGGTAGCTGGTTACAAGACAATTCCTGTGACAAAAAAGTTAACCCGATGGAAAATTGCAGATGCATTAACAGGCACTAGTGCAGCAATAACTCCTTACTGCACTCTAAATTGTGTGAAGTAGTTTATGACCTCTAGGCTTTTTCCTCCCATTTTAACTTTGTAATGCTAAATAAAAGTTATACTCAAACTGTTACATTGGCGTAGAAAATAAGAAATTAATTACGCACACCCCATTTAATGCTGGAGGAGTACAGTGTCCACAGTTTCATTAAAGCATCAGTGAGGTAATTTCACTGCTGCCAATTGAACAGTTACACAGAACACATCTAAATGTGCTCAGTCAATGAATCCCTGGAGTGTTTCTGCTTCATTAACTGTTTACATGGTGACCTCAGTATAAAGGTTTTAGCCTGATGAAATGCCTGCTTTGCATACTGCTGTAGGCAACTGCAGAATAGCTGTCCCCGATTATTCATGATACACTCAAAATTTAGAAGGAACACATCAGCTTGTCCCATACTACCACATCACCTCTTGCTGTGTTAACATCTCAACAGCTTCTGTAATGCTGCAACAGACAATAACAATGTGCCCATTTCTGGTGCCTTCCATCTTCCATCAGCCAGAGTCAGATAATTTCATTGATGTTTCATGGTGATATTTCAGGTATTCCTAATCCCAGACTTTGCATTGGAATGGTATAACAACTACTTCACTCTTTTTTAATGGTCCTATTATTTGCCTCATGAATCACAAGGCCAAGGAAGCCCATGATATTTAAATTTTATGGCACTGTCTTCTGAAATAACAACTTTCTAACTCAGCACAAAGTGAAGAGGAACAATTTACCTTACATGAACTGCTATTTGGCTTACAGAAATAACTCCCAGGAGAACACTGACTGTCCAAATTATTACCTTGGATATCCCACTACGGGGTTGTGCAGAACAAATAACACTTACTCATCTTCTGCTCATATACAACAATACAGATAAATAAATGACATAAATTTAAATTCCATGATCAGAGATAGCATTTGATTGATGCATTCCAACTACCCAGTAACTCACAGTAAGTCAGAAATCCTTCACAATATTGCAGTGGCTTTATTCTGCAATCTAAAGGCTAATGCATCTTTTTGTTGATGAGCTAAAACATTGGAGCTTTCATACTCTCAGTGCACAATAATGGCATAATAATTAAGCCTTTGTGGTTGGAAAATGCTCTTTTTTCCTCTTTTCAATTCATCTTTCATTTACTATCTATTAAGGGGAAAAGTGAGCTCCTATTATATATCTTTAGGTTCTCTATAAGATTGCGTAAGAATGTCTAATTCTCAGATGGCCTGTAGTTAAGGAAAGTTTAGATTATACTGAATATCAGAAGGGAAATTTTGCTTTTGGCAGGCTCTATTAAATATGCATAATTATCTGAAAGAGCGACTAAAGACCCTCACTCAAAGCTTTACCTCATTTTAAGTTACCCACTGCATACGGCAGATTTTATCTATTTCCCCCGAGACAATCTTTCTGCAGAAGCAGGGAAGTTATGGATTGTAACTGGAGAAGAAGATGTACTTTAGTCCTCTGTAAGAATACCACTTCTCCCTGGAGGGCAGTTGCAAGTGATGTGTGTTGTCTGCTATTAAAAGCCTTGAGTAAGGGCCTTCTGCTGCTTTTTTAAATGCAGCTTTGATTTTAAGCAGGGGGAAGATGAGCAGCAAAGGTAGATCACGGCAGTTCTGTGGCCATTTACACAACATGGATTGTTCCATGGGCAGTTCCCCTACCCAGACACACGCTCCTGGCTCAGAGGTCAACCTGCAGTGAGTCTGCAGCAGCTTCAATGCGTTCATTGAAGGTTACTGTCTTGTGAGTGAGTCTGTATTCCCCCAAAGGACCATATTTCTGTGAAAATCCACAACTCTGACGACTTCTAGTACAACAGCACCCTGCAGTACTGCCAGCACTGTGGCTTTTATGGTTGTTAAAAGAAGGTTTTGCAATCCAGGAGAACAGAATGAAGATGTGAAGACAAGTTGGACAAGCTTTTTTGATGGTGGAAACTGACACGGTTCCATTTATTTTGATTCTATAACATCAACTAGTACTGGCTGAGGGATCAACCATGAAATAATAAAACCTGGGATTTATTTTAGGAGTGTCTTCCACTATGAGCCTGTTTCTGCCTCCAACTTTCTCTTCTTATTCTGAAAAGAAAACCTGTGGAGGAAAGGCATCTAGGTTCTATAAATTTGGTTTAAAAGTCAATACTATTCAAGAAAGAGACAATCTTTTATTTGTGGACGGTCATACTTTCAATAGATGGTTAATCCTCATTCTGCAACTCAAGTCTTGGACTGAAAAACAATGAGTGTCTTTAGAACTCTTAGGTTTTCATGGTTGAAGATTTAAATTATGCTGTTTCTTCAAAATATTTAAACAAAGAAAAACTATAAAGACATTTTACATCTCTTGTCCTCTCCCTTAGACGCAAGTAGGACCTTAATTTTCAGGGGTCTTCTACAAACCACATAGCAGTATAAACTCATATGTTTTAAACTTCTCTGAAAACACTGTACAACTAATAATGCAATTGCTAAAAATGGCCAGTTTTGCAGAAAAAATCTCTTTTTTTTGTATGATTATGTGATTTTCTTGCATATATAAATACCATCTACTCAGAGCATACAGGTGTAGATTCTTAATTACAGATTTTACTACAAAAATATCTTAGTTTTAAGGAAGTGAAAATATGAAGAAGTGCTCAACTAACTAAAATATATTTAGGATTTCCACTCCATTTTAATTTTGCAACAAAAGTGTTTTTTTTTTTTTTTTTCAAATACAGTAGATTAAAATATAGTTTGCCTTGATTTTTTTGTTTTATTTTTAAATTTCTTTTTTTTCTATAAATGTAAAATATTTTCTAAAACTAGTCTACATTAATTGATTTTAAATAGCAGCAAGTGCTGCTTCTTAAAAAAAATTGGAGGAAAAATCATTTTGAAGGAATATGCTGCTAAGCTTCGAGGCAGCATCATTTTGGTCACAGTTATTATATTACAGATGGCACTTCCCATCTATCCTCTGACAAAGTGCAAATGAAGAATGTTTCATTTAGGTCTGCCATGTAGATGAAAGGTCAACAAACGGATTTTTATTTTGCTTTAACTGTTAAAAATATATCTTTACTGGAAGAGAAGCAGAGGGTCGGAGAAGAGAGGGTCGGAGAGGAGAGGGTCGGAGAGGGTCGGAGAGGAGAGAGTTACAGCATTTGTAGCCAAGGAAATAGCCAAAAAGTGTTTATGTGGCTGTTTTCTTATTTCAAAACATCCTCAAATCAGGTTAGAAATGTTGAAGTCTTGATTTTTGGTACTCTGAAAGTCATATAGGTTTAATGATGAAGCTTTTAGTCTCACCCAATATGGGTATAAATAGAGTAGAAATAGACCAATGGAGAAGGTGGATATCACTTTTTCCATGGCAGTGAAATAAGAGGATGAGGTGGAAGTTTTTTCCCACCTTTTACCCAGCACCTCGAGGGTTAGCACATTCTCCAGCAGCATAGGAGACTAGGAGACCCGGGTTCAACTCACTCTTGCTTTTCAAATCACATCAGCACAGGACTGAAGGGGACATGGGTCACTAAGTCTCGCTCCCGGTTATTGCAGACAAGTGAATCACTTTTATTATTCCCTTCATAAACATGTGAATCATTTTTATTTTGATTTAGGAGCATTCAAAGCCCCATCCTGCTTAGCCTCAAATGCACTCTTGACTTTTACATAATTCACGGTCATAAGAACAATAAGAGCCTCTGCCTGGTGTAATTTTCTTCACTATAGGCAGCATGTATGTCTTCAGATTGCTCAGTGACTCAACTCTTAAATTTGTTTAGGTTGCCACTAATTAATAGTCCTGCACTGAAGTCCTGGCAGGTACCTAGATGACATTTGCAAAAATTTTGTGAACTGTTAATATTGCAAATGCTATTAAGAAGAACTGAGAAGGAAGCCTGTAGTAGGTTGAAAATGTAAAAGGAAATATACAGCAAAAATTGTGGTAGCAAAAATTGTAGTAGCTTTGTTCCCTGAAAAAATGAAAATATGAGAACCTACCAATTTAAAGTCAAACTTTGACTGCAGTTTCTGATACGTATTTGATATTCTTGTGAGCGTTTACATTCAGTGGGGATTTCACTCTGATTAATTCAGAAATATCTAAGGAACTGAAAATGTCAGTCAGACTTTTCCAGTATTCCCACAAACAAAGACACAATAAACAAAACAAACCAAACACAAAAAAACCTCCCAAAAAACCAAAACATAATCAAATCATCAAATACTCATGGCATTTGAAATTAATTTTAAATTAATGTTATGATTTTTTTAGGTCATTATAAAGTCAGGAATTCATTACTATAGAAACCAGGTTTTTTTCTATTAGAGTTTTTTCCGCCTCCCTATATCTGCAAAATTATATCAAAAACACCTCCCTGTTTCTACAGCCTGTCTTCTTTTTTTAGACAGAAAGCCCTTTGAAACCAGGTAGTATGCCTCAATTTAGACTTGTGCAGTACCCAACATACACCTCCATCCTGAGATTGGTTCTAACCACTGTCCTCTATAGAGATATAATAACAGGTCAAGTAGCGACACTAAGAATTATATTTTTCAATCTTTTTTTTTTAATAAACATGATAAAATTCTTAATTTGTCTTTTTTTTTGTCCGGTTTTATGTGTCAAAAATCATTGGACTAATTTCTTAGACTAAATTTGTAGACCATAAATATCTGCCTACTACCCTGTAAACAGAACTTGCAAAAAATTATGATTTATGGAAAAAAAGAAAAAGGAAGTCAAGTGTATTTGTTTGAAACAGTGGAGGAAAAAGAAGCAAATTTTGACATACTGGCCCTACCATTTAAATATTTATTACTCACATAAACAAAAACAAATATTAATAAAAACACCATCCTTGCCAGAATTAGCGGATATGAGGTACCTTTGATTTGGTCTTAGTCCAACTGTACTGAATTGTACCAACAGCGATGCAACCACATGTGCCAGTACCTTTTGCATCATTAATTTGAATTCTACAAACAATAAGGTTTTATAGGTCCCTGCAGTGATTATCCCATGAACTGATACGCAAGGCAAGAGCGCTTTGTATCTAGATATTGAAACTATTAATTGCCTTGATGCCATCAAATTCATAATCAGGAATAGCAGAAGTGCCTGGGTATAATGTCCCAGTACTCCCCTGATACTTGAAAGCTTATTTTAAATGGGGATTAGTGTATCATATTTTTAGAGGTCAGTGAAGATACGAATAGCAGGGAAAAAAAGATTTATAATTGTAATCAAGGCTGAGAAGGCTACCTGCAGAAGCACAGTAAATAAGGATAATACTTAAAATTTTATAGAGATATTAATTGTCCTTAATTTTCTTCTATTTTTTTCTCCTGAGCAAATATTCTGAAAACAGCACAGTTGCAAAAGTGTATCTAACAGAGCACTGATATAACCTCTGTTGCTTTCATTGGAGAAAAACGTGCAGAAGGGCAGAAGTGATTGGTCTCCATCTTCAGAAGATAAATCTGTCTGAATAAGCATTAAGACAGTTGAATTTATATAGAAAAAAGCTGACATTGACAGTATAATTTCTTCAGTTAATCTATAACATTCCTTGTGACCAAACAAATTTATCTGTAGATTTTAAGATCATTGTTTGACTGCATTGAAATTATATCCCCCAGATGCTTGATTCAGATTTTGTTGGCACTTCTGTAGGCATCATAGGAATGAAACAGACAGAGCAGACATACAGTCCCAGCCCAAGGAAAATGTGTAAGGGCAATCCCTATTTCCATCACTTCTTAGCTGGAACTGTGACCTTCATACTGCTGAACACAAACTTAAGAATGGGTCCCAGCATAATTATTTCTGAAAATATAAGAATGATGATTATGTATCTTACATGGCCCTCTGTTGGAAGTTAAAAGGCTAAGGGTTTAAAGCACCTCCTTGTAGCTAAGGGAAGGATGTAGGCATCTTGAGAGGAGCCATATGCCTCTCCAATGCCAGTTAGAAGGTAAAGTGGCACCTTCTACCACCCTAAATCAAGGCTTTCACATGTGAGAAGAACTCCCTGGAGATGTGTCTGTCAAATAACCAACACTTGGAAAACCTTTAGATAAGAGATAAGACTCATCTAATTGAATAGAGGTGTCTCCTGCAGGTGTCTGTCAGGTTAGACTCTGTTCACCATTAAAGGAGAGCTGTTTGGCACAGTCAGTGGTGTCTAGAAATCTCACTTGTAATTGTGTAGGGAGAGAGGAGGTAATGCCACCCATGCCTATTGCCATGTGCTCCAACCAGGAATGAGGACAAAGAAATTAATGTGTGACCTATTGATATGAATAGCCAAATTCTGAAAGTTCTGCCAAGCACTGAAACCTTGGTCTTAGTTCTAAGCCCTGTTGTTACCTTCTTGGTCAGTAAAGTTTGGCTGAGCTTTTTCTGTGCAATCACCCAAATTTTCTACAGAGGCATTTCTGTCTTCCAAAAAGGCTGTTTTTCCTGCCTGTGGATAGCCCTTCTCTGAAAGTGTTCAAGGCCAGATTGGATGGGCCTTTGAGTAACCTGGTCTAGTGTCACTGCCCATGGCAGTGGGGTTGGAATGAGAGGGTTTTAAAGTCCCTTCCAATGCAAACCATTCTATTATTTTACTGCAGCTCTTGTCATCCTTGATTACAGGACTAACATTGGCCCATACAGATATGGAAGCATTTTGAGAGCTACATTTGGCCAAGGATGGAAAGTACAGATGTGGAATATGACTAACTGCAAACTTCATTTTCTTATATATCCTTCATCATGCTTATCAAGATGGGTCCCTTCCAACTCAACATATTCTATGATTCTCTTTTCACTGATTGCTGTAGTTGCCTCCTGCTGTTTCACTAACACCTATATGTGACAACCAAGCCAATATGAACTCAAAAATCTATTTAATCAACTGATGAGGTAAAAAAGTAATAAAACCCATTAAACTCATAAATGTTCAAGAAACACTGAGTTGATTTTCTGTGTGCTACAAAGCGTTAAGGTAAATGGGATATGCAGAGAAATTACAAAAAAACCAACTCAACCCAAACAAACAAACCCCCCTAAACAAACAAACATTTCCCCTCAAAAAAAAAACCCAAAACCTCAAACAAATAAAGAAAACCCAAACAAACAAAAAAACCAAACAAAAAAACCCTATACCCAACCTCTACTCTATTTTGTCAAAATTCTTTATCCAGCAACTGGTGAGAAGTGCGTAATTTAAGTCATGGGGATGCATGCACTGTCAAGGTGAAAATAACATTAAATTGCCCAAATTCTCTCTTCAGTTGGAATGCAGAAAAGTGTAGGGCTGCGTAAGCACTCTGCCCTTCATTCAATAAATATTTGCGGGAATAAGGAAAAAATCAGTCAAAATCCTGTATATATAATCTATATGGTCCTCCATTGTAGCTTTTCAGTTGATGCACTAGATGTGTTGCAGACTATCCCTTCCAAGAGTCCAGAAAATAATAATGATATTATTCAGTATGGCATTTTATCTGCTTCCATATGAGCATTGATTCTCTGCAGCTTATTATGAATGTGATGGATCCTGACCAACCCGCACAATGAGACCTGATTCAGCATCTTTATTTAGGTTGGTTAACACCTTACAGATCAAAACTGAGCTGTGAAAGGAAAGGAAACCCGGTTGTTTCAACACAGAGGCCACAGGTCTTCTGGAAAGGATTCAAAATTATATTGTTTCACCTCTCTCAAAATTTTATACCTTGAATGACATCACGTGTTGTGAGAGAGAACCCTAGTTGTTTGAATTTCAGATAGACAAAAGCAAATTTATCTAATTTATTACTAGTTAGAGTCGAAATTTTCTAGTATAGGAAGGTACCTTTTTGTTCCATCCTTTCACAGTGCTTTTCACATTACCATTCTGGCTTTCAGCAGTGAGGTAAGAATAATAAGTGAAAATAGCATCTCTTCTCACATTTATATGCAAGATCTACCTGTCCACTCATTTCATTGTTTGAACCAGTTTTAAGTGATAAACCAAATAATTCCACCCTCTTAAACATCTGCTTGCACTGAGAAAAATTTCTTCCCAATAAACTCCTTTGATTTTGATGGGCTTTTGGCAGGGATAAACGTGGCCCTGGATGTCTAACCTATGCCTTGGACAAGCAGCAGAATTAGGGAAGCGAATTAATTTCCTTTGCCTCGATTTGCAAACTGTGCAGCAATCTGCACATTTAATTCTATCTTTTGCGTATTATTTTCTGAGCAAGGACACAATTGGCTACAGATTTGACATCTTTGTGACAGTGAGTCTGCGGCAGCACTGAAAAGAAAGGAGAAAGCAGCAGGGTCACAGAGAGGACAAAAGGAAAAAATAGCTGTCTAAATCATATATCATTAAAGTGATGCTCATTGAATTACCTCTCTCAGGGCCTGTCAAAACATGTGGTGCCCTTGCAATATGATGTGAATTAAATGCCTTCTGGTCCCTGAAATATTGTTTTCAAGGCCAAATGTGTACTTTCACAGTTTCCCTCTAGTAACTACTAAGGAATGTTTGAAACACGCTGATTGACTCCTGTGATTAGCAAAAACAGCTCAGGAACACGGCGGTGTGTGGCAACTGTCTCTCGGGGAAAGACAGAACACGCTGAGTACCCCCAGGCCCTTGGTGACGGTCACTGATAGCCCCATCCACTGAGAAATTGGTGAACACAGCTTAAAGTTGCCTTGGGAGAGAAAATGTAATTTTCATAGAGTCATAGAATGCTTTGGTTTAGAAGGGACCTTAAAGACCGTCTCGTTCAAACCTCTTTGCCATGGGTAGGGACACCTTCCATTAGACTGTCATGGTTTGAGACTCCCAAAAATTCTAATTCCCTAGTCCTAACCCCCTGTCACATCTCAATCCAATGTGAGATGGGTTTTTTCCAGACAAAACACACCAGACTCCAAATGGGGGAAAGGGAATATATTACAATGACTGTACAAATAAATATTATAATACATTTTACACACGATCACAACTATGTCTACCATGACATAAGTATTTACAATGAATCAGATCTCTTCTCCCCTCCAAATAAAAGTCCAGGAGGGAAGAAGGACAGATTCCTTCCAGTCTCTAAGCAGGAGTATCTTCTACAGCAGCAATCTGTCCTCTTCACATGCATGCAGCAGCTGATAGCTGGATTTCTGCCAGTACTCACGAAGGAGGTATCCAAACTCCCTCGGCTCCTTGACGCAGGCAAAGGGGTCTTCCTCCGTGGGCTATGTCACCTCAGACAAAGGTCGTTCCACCACAGTCATATCATGAGATGCAGGGGGGTCTTTGTGACGGTCTGGTATCTCCAGGAGATTCAAGCTCCTTGCAGGGCTTCTGTGCCCTACCTCAGGTCGCCACCTTGGCAGCAGTGGCGAGGGGGGTGAAAAAGCCAAGGTCACCCCCCTCTGCATTCCTCTCCGTCCCGGTCCAGTTTCCCAGGACACTCTGATCTTCTCAGCTCCTCTCTCTCCGGTGCTGCAGCATTTCAAAACTCTTCTCCTTAATAGGAGTCCATGTCCTTCCTTTCCCGGGGGTCTCAAAGGAGTTTGGAGGGGTCTGGTTCAGTTCTTACCCCCAAAAACTCTAACTCTGCTACTGACTCTCTTTTTCTCAGCTCTCCTTCCAGGAGTCCCCTCTGCGGTACATGCTGTTTGCTGCTTTGTCTTATCTCTTCTGGCCCTGTGCCACCGTTTCTCCGGTCCGTGCTGGTCTGTCGCTACTGCTGCCGCTGCCCACGGTGGAGAAAACATCTCCCGGTATAACTACAGGCACCTAGCCCAGCTTTATGCTGTTCCAGGTCCCTGCAACTTCCCCCAGCCCGGGGCTGGGAGGCCAAAGCCCCGAGGGGTTCCGAGCCCCTTTCCTCATGGCCTCAGAACATGGCTACCACTTCTACCAACCACCAAAACTACAACTCTTCTCTTCCGTTTGCTTGTGGTATGTTTACATTTTGCAGGAGCGCCCATTGGACAAAACGTCAAAACTTCCAGGGGTTTCCACCCCCTGGGGGTTACCACTTTCTTAGCTTCAGGGGGAAAACAGTTCAAACCACTACATAGACTCAGTTGCTTAACTGTAGCTAGACCAAGTATCAGTCACTGACTGAATCCTTTCAGTAATTATAGTCTTATTTTGTCCCTTATTTTCCTTTTTTTTTTTGAAGAGAATACTGCTAGCTGGTTGGGAGACCCCATGTAGACATCAGATGGCTTTGGAAGGTGGTTGTAGACCAGATGGGGGGGTCACTCTTTTCTCACAGGTGACAAGGGACAGGATGAGGGAAAATGACCCCAAGTTTCACCAGGGGAGATTTATACTCGATATTGGAAAAAATTGCTTCACTGAAAGGGTGTTCAGGCATTGAAAAAGACTGCTCAGAGTAGCTGTGGAGTCCGCCTGGAGGTGTTTATAAAATGTGTATATTGTTCTTGGGCACATAGTTTAGTGTTGGACCTGTCAGTGTTGAGTTAATGGTTGAACCCGATGATCTCAGAGGCCCTTTCCTACCTTAACAATTGTGTGATTCTCTGTGTCTATCATTGTGTGATTCCATCTGCTTGAGGATACGATGCTCTTTACGTTCCACAGACATCACATCACAACAGCTTCATGAATCTGGCTTTCTCCCAGCAGCTCAGACCATTAAGGCACCAGAGGAATAGGTTCTTTCTCTTCTTTCCCAGTGAATTTGGAGTTTTGGCTAATTCTGACAGTCGTGAATTTTACCTGTATCCACTGCTGCTTTTATACACTGATGTTTGGTTGCTGACCAAAGAGTGCCAGACCTACTCAACTGTACAGAAGCAGAAACAGCTGGTACTTTTTTGATTTCAAAATTCATCAGCTCTGTCCATCAAGAGGCACAGTGACTTCTTAGCTACCGTGGAACTGAAAGGATCTAGCCAGAAGGTGGTGCCTGTAGGACTGGGACAGATATGGTTAGCACATGAAGAGGCAAAGTATTACATAAATGATGAGCTGTCAAAAATGTGACTTTGTGGAGAAAAAATGTACCATTATTTATCTTAGATGTGAAATTAGCAGAGGGAGTTAAGGGAGGTCACCTCACTGGCAAATTCAGGTCAGGTGAATTCAAAATTCATAATAAAGTCTCTCCAAAATTGCCACATTTAACACATTTTTTTAATTTTTTTTTGAGTCTGTAGGTTATATTTGTATTATGCATGTAAATTTGTCTCTGAGATGATATTAACTGGAATTCCTTTTTATCTGCTTCTCCCTATTTTTATTGCAGTTTCAATAGAGACATAAACCTTTTTCATTCTTGAAAATACAGTTTTGAAGAAAATTAATATAGTGTTATGCTTCCAACAGAAATGTTAAAATCAACATCACATTTATTCATGCTAATTATAACAGATTCATCATTTCCAGAGTAAGGATAATTTTTCATCCCAGAGTCATGGGATGAAAATCTATCCATATATTTCCCTTATGTACAGAGGCCTTCTAAGATCTCTATAAGTTAGATATTATAATCTTTGATTCCTTGAGAAAACTTAAATAAACTAAAAAATATGGAGATGATATGAGTCTCCTGAGAAGACTACAGTATATCAGTGACAGATAGAGATGCAGAGTTCAAAACTGTAGGATCTTAGTGCTGTTCTCTATCTAAAGTACCCATGAATATTCTCCAAGAGTCCCAACTTTGCTAGCATATCCTGTAAATTTATTTTTCAATGAGTTTTTGTGTTTTTTTTTTCCTAGCACTACAAAAAAAAATGCCACAGCTGATTTGGATATGGGGTTTGGGTTATTTTGTTTGGATTTTTTGTTTGTTTTTTTGCTTGTTTGTTTGTTTGTTTTGTTTTTGTTTTGTTTTGGTTTGGTTTGGATTTTTTTCATTTGGATGAAAGCAATACACTGCATTTTAAGAAAGAAGGGGCAATAGTGACATCTTATGTATTCTGTGAATCTTGCAAAGGTCATGTCCAGGTTGTGATGGAGAGATGACAAGGCCAGGACTCAGTACTTCTGAGGAAAATCTTTACTATACAAACCACAGCATCAGGGCAACACATGGAGAGGCTTCCACAGGAGACAAGTCTGAAAACTGTTATTTTCTTACCCTTTCATAATATCCCTCTAGTGGCTGGCAGCATCTTTTCACAGAATGATTTTCTTTCCATACATCACCCTTTTATTTAGCAATTACTAGCAGTGAATGAGACTGTATTTGGTATTTAAGAACAGCACCTGTAAGAAACCTTCTTATTCATGAAATGTTGTACTTATTTTTATCCAGCATACAATCTCCGTATAATCTCTGTATATATTCCAATTTTGGTAACATCAGTTTTATAGCAATTTTGTTGTGGAAGATGTGGTTTTAGTATGAAGAGGTTGAGACTTTACCCCATGTGCCCCTCAGGTAAACCCAGTATTATGTATATCTAGGAAAAAAAAAAAAAAGAATAGTGAATAGTTACCAGCTCATACCAGGGACCTATTTGCTGTGTTTCAACAGTTCTATAGGAGTAGTCCCTGTAGCCCCCATATACTTATCTTCATATTTCCTTCCATGATGCCTGCAGTCTCACTAGGTGGAAAGCATGACAACCTGAGCCTTGCCCTAGGTCATAGACAAAGTTAGTAACAAACTAGGGAAGGAAGAGCCCAGATGTTCTGGCACCTGGGCTGTTGTCCTGGTCACTGCACTTCACTGCTTCTGAAACAACACAGTGTCACTCAGTGTTGGAAGGTAAGTGACTCATCTTCCTTGGTGGGGAACAGTTTTTGGAGTGCTGACCTCGTGCATTAACCTTGGCTAATTCCCATAATAAGGATGGAAGCAAAAATCTCAACAAGTTTGCACCCAGAAAGCCTGGGGTGTGTTCTTAACTTGGTATCTCACCTTTCTCGTTTTCACGTTGTGATCAAAAAGACAGAGTGTTTGATTTTTTCATCTGCTGTAACCCTTTGTTATTTATTAGTAATTTCAAGGTGCTGAGCACTTCTGTGAAGTGCTGAGCACCCTGAAGTTTCAATGATTGCCAATTAAAGGTGTGCAGCATCCTTCAAGACTGACTTACAAGAACAATTGTGTTGAAAGGGAAAAGAAGTCTTGTCCTGTTAATTACAGGTTCAATTAAAGCACAACCCACATCAAAAGTACAACTCTAGAGGAAACTCAAGGCACAGTACATTTGATATGTATAAAAGACAAATAGGTCTTTTGATTGGCTTGAAGGTTAACGTGCTCATTAGATTATATCAGTTCATTATGCAATTGCGCCTGTGCTTGCAGTATGATATACAGCAATCAACAGGAGTATTTCAGGGATAAAATAGAGGGAAACAAAATAACTCTTCAGCATGAACAGTTAAAAAGATGAACTGGGCAGAAAGTTCATTTTTTCAGACATGGTAGGCCCATTTCATCAAGGAAAAAAACCAATTTTTTGAGACGCAAATAAAATAGTAAAGCAACTTGGCTTAGAAGGCACAGAGATGAGATTTGGGCTGACAATGTTTATGATGACCACAGCTTTCTTGTTTTTCCCCTTTACCCTAACATAATTGCTTTTGACTGGGCAAATCATGTTGTTCTCGTTGTAATGTCATTGCAATTTATGATTCCATAAGGCACTTAAATGGATTTTTTGTTTTTATACGCTTTGCATTTCATTTTAATGCCACCCAAGGAAATTGCATACCTAAAGCTGTACGTGCTACTTATTATTAAATACTAAATGGTATCTTCCCCCCCTTCTTGATTACAATCAAGATGTGTTTTAGATTGTATTACAGAATTACTTTCCTACTCAATTAGAGACTTAAGGTTAATTTCCGCTTATACTTTGCAGTAAATGTCAAGCTTAGTGCTGGTTTTATGTGAATATAGGGGAAAACCCATCCACAAGGGCTAGATGTGGACTTGTGAGAAGCTTTACACAAAACATCAAGGAAAAATTTTGATCCTGGAATGGAAGAAATAGCAAACATTACATGAATTCCTTTGGGAGTTTTGCAGAAATCTCAGGTGAAGTGTACTCCTGTACCATGACAGCAGTAGAAGATCTTACCATAAAAAGTATAATGTACATAATATCTGGTTGAGGACTGCTCTGCCAGCGCCCAGTCTGTGTGGAATTCCCCCAGTGTGGGGAAACTAATATTTTATTGAAGCCTTTCTCCCCCATATCCTGGCTCCCTGCAACCAAAGGAAGAGTCCTGAGGATTTGTCTTGGAGAATCAAATGAAGTCAAAAGTCCCTACTGCTACAATAGATTTAGATAATTATTATTTCTCCTATTTACTGGTATTAAAAGTTTGATCATTTCCCAGATTAAGATACATTAAAGGTTCAAGGATCTAAAGAAGAAAAGAATATCAAAATGCTTACAGATCTAAAACTGCTCATTAATATATTTATAATTATTTATTCTACAAATTATAGCACAATGTAAATAACACAGATTTTCTGAGCACAAAGGCTTTGGCACATCCAAAATCTTACAGATTTGTGAAACACCTCATGACAGCACGCTTTATTGTCTCATGGAAGGTTTTGCATGGAAATCTAAAAATAACAACATTTTCTGTAGATAGTGCTGTTTAGAAAATCCATATTTTTTTTACTTTAGAAGGTAATTTATACTTTTTTTCTTCTTTTGAGGTTAGTACTTTTCCTGCAGAAATCTTATTTCTTTTCTCCAAGAAAGAGAAAAAAAGAGAAATTATCAGATCCTCAAATTTCAACAGTTTTCATTTA
The DNA here is from genome assembly GCF_003945595.2 of Pipra filicauda. Classification (NCBI taxonomy): domain Eukaryota; kingdom Metazoa; phylum Chordata; class Aves; order Passeriformes; family Pipridae; genus Pipra; species Pipra filicauda. Next base: position 738,484 of record NW_024104640.1, read on the forward strand.
AAATTCTACTTATGTGGGCAAAAAATGCAACAATGGATATTATGTTCATGCTTTAAATTTTTACTCTTTTCTAGGGAATTATTAACAGAGAAATACTCTCCTTGTCTGTAAGAGGAAGGGAGTTTTAACCTTGCCTTTTAGAAAGCACACAAGAATCTAATATGTAAGACAGTTACTGAGGGATTGATGTGTCAGCATGCAAGATTAAAACATATACAGAAAAAAAAATTACCACAGGCCTTATAAGCTATTAATGTATATCTTTATTTATTGCAAGTTAAAGGTTTTGTAATAAAAAAGAGCATGCACACACAAACCTACATAAATATATACACATAGAGTTATAAAATAATAATTTATATGAGTAACCCAATGGGAAACCAGCAGAGATATTCAGATTTAACTGACAAGCAGTAGCTGCAAAGCTTCTGATATATACCTAAGGGGCAACATTTTAGAAAAGAGATAACAAGAAGATATTATATTAATATTAATAAAGTTTTATTTCCAGAGGGAAAATATGATCAAGTACTTTGCTTTCTAGGCTGCCTTTTTTTTTTTTTTTATTTCTGTGCAAGTTGGAAACAAAATCACACTTACTTAACCAGTTGCTCCTTTTTCATATAATTCTTTTAAATTATACATGAAAAAAATAAGGGATGTTGAGCAATGAGGTTAACAGAGCCATACTTCTCAGATGCTGTGTGATGAACAAGGCTCAGTGCCAAACATTTTTAGCCAAGTCAAGTCAGGCTATTCATGTTCGCGTACCATAAAATTCACTTTTACAAGGGTAACTGTAACATTTGCATTAGAAAGGAACACGTGAAATCTTGAAGTCTCTGCACATATATTGAGTACTTCTATAGTGATATATAAAATGAGAATATGTATTTTAACTTTAAATAAATCTTGGCTTCATAGCTGATTAAATTTTGTAATAGATTACATATTCTCTGAGGACTCAAGAAGCCAAGATCTGTTTCCTTTTTTAGTTACACCCTGTTCAAGGTCAGCCTTGCAAGGTCACAGGCCAAAGATCAAACCTGATACATTTTATTAAGTTGTCCAAATTTGGAGGTCTTCTTTCTTGGTTTTACTTTTAATAAATCATGAGCAATTAGAAATGCCTGAATTTATTTCAGATCTGTTAATTTTCATTGTTTCAGATACCTCTTTCTCATCAAGAAAGTTATTTGAAGGCTACTTGATGTACTACAGGATGGTCTCATGAAAACTGTTGGAAAACTTATTTTGAACTCTGTGAACAACAAAAATACCTACTTTTTCCTTCTCTCCTCCCTCGTTCTCTTATTCTTTCTAACCTCAAGCTAAGAGGAAGGACCTTGAAGTCTTGCATAATTATGAATTGAGAAGGGAAAAGAAATAATTTTTTTCAAGAGGGTTAAGCTTTTCTGATATTCTATGTTAATAAAGTTTGATTTTCATAGTCTCTTTGTGTTAACTTACATTTCAAATTCAGTGGAAAAAAGTAAATTAGAGCAATCAAAATTTAAAAGAAAGAAGTAATTGCTTGTACTGAGAATTTTCTGAATACAACCTTTTATTTTTTTATTTTTTATCGTAAATAGTTTTGATATCAGCCTCTGCAAGAAAACAGTAAAACATCTGTTGTTTTTGAAAAATATCACAATCAGATCTAATGTGTAAGTCTCCCATTCTCCTTTTTTCTTCTTTCAGTAGCTAAAACCTTTAACTAAGTAGAGATTTCATCTACATCACCAAATTAAAATTACTGTGCTGTTGATGTGCACATTAACTCTGAAATCTACAAGGCATATTGGTAAACTGGATAATGAAGCTTTAAAACAAGGGTAGTCAAGATGTTCCTGAATGCAAAACAAATGCAAGACATACCTTCAAAGACCATCAGCACTGCTATTACCAAAAAAAGAAAAGGGAGATTATCTGCGTATGCAGAAAGAGATTGCAGAGACATAAAGTGCATTTAGCAGGAGACCACAGAGTTTGGAACTGGAGAGCTCAGCATATCGTATGTCATAGCATATGTCAGTGATACCCACTGGGAAAGTTACACACCATCAGGAAACTCAGACTATGGTCTTCAGACCTTGTATCTTGCTTGCTGATATTCTGTGGACTATTCATGTTCCTCTTGATATGGGGAGTCCAAAACTGCATCAAATACTCCAGTGTTCAATACTCCAGCAGCTTAGGGTAGATCAGAATAATTACTTATGTTACAGAAGATGTTGTTTCTATTTATATGTTGAAAATCATATGTCACATTGAAAATATCAAGAAATTTTTGTTATCCTTAGTAGCTCTCAGATCCCTTTTAGCAGAGATAATTCCCCTCTAGCTATTCCCAGAACTTCATTTGCTTTGTTCAGCACATCCACCTGCATTTAGAAATTCACATTTACCCTGCTTTTACAGAACTTTTATTTAGGTTTTTTGGGATAATTGTCACCACATTTATAGTGTAGGAGGCAGGCAAACACAGAGCAGGCACTAGACATTGTGACCTACTCAGTACTATCCGATACCTTTCCATTCCCAATGAGCACTAGAAAAGTTCATGCCTTGGTTATCGTTTTACGACACAACATGCCTTCATTCATTTGTTCCTATGGAACTAAATTCTCAATCCCAGCTCCCTCCATACTAACCTCTTGGAAGACAGTACAGATCTCCTGTAGCAAATCCATGCACAGAGGTGGATAACAGTTTTTTGAAGAGCATGCATTTTTATATTCAAGGCAAGGAGAGCATCGTGTAACTACAGTCTTTCTTCAGAGCAATGTAAAAACACAAGTACCTTCTTCTGGTAATTGAAAAAAGAGTAGTAGAACTCAGGTTGTCTTATTTGTTTGCATACTTAAACACAAACCATAATTTGTCTTCCTTTGCTGCTGTTGATATCACACTTAGAGGTAATTAACAGGTCATGTCAGCTGTGTCTCTGGGGCCAAGGAAACTCACTTCTAGAAAAAAGACTAATCACTACTTGGAGAAGACCACTAATAATTCATTTAACTGTTAGTGCACAGACTACTCTGGGAGAAAATCTTCTGAAAAAGTAAAATATATAAACTGAGACCAATATTATAGTATTTGACTCTACATGGCATTTTTCACTGAAAGGAATCTCAGGGAACTTCATAAGCAGCATGTACTAGAACCACACAGAAGAGAGGTGTCTAAATTTAAATACAGTGTGACTGTTCACAAGGGATGATTTAGCTCAGATTTCTGAGCAAACACACTACCTTCATTTACTGTAAATTATTGTGTACATAGAGAGAAACACAAAAAACAATTTGTCTCATACTTACAGTTGGCATAGATGAATACAAGAGTGTCTGGACTTTCACAGATGACAGCTATCTGTTAGCCAGCACCCATGAATGTCAGGGCATTGTCAAAGTGTTGTACTTTCTTTAAAGCAGAAATCTTTCCTATTAGCATTGTATAATAGAGTGGTGTTGGTTGTATTGTTCAGAAACAGGACTAAATCTTAGGAAATCTCAGTTTAGTTCAATAATGGAAAGTGCTTGATTCTGTCCCTGGGATGGGGCAACCCTGGATGTACAGACAGACTGGGAATGAGAGGCTGGAAAGCAGTGCCAGGAAAGGGACCTGGGGGTCCTGGTCAGTGGCCATGAGTCAGCAGTGCCCTGGCAGCCAGGAGGCCAACCCTGTCCTGGGGGGCACCAGGCCCAGCATCACCAGCCGAGCCAGGGAGGGGATTGTCCCGCTCTGCTCTGCCCTGGGGCGGCCTCACCTCAAATATTGGGGCAGTTTGGGACAGTACAATGTAAGAAAGATATTGAGCCATTAGAGAGTGTCCAAAAGAGGGCAACAAAGATGGTGAAGGCCCTTGATTTGAAGCCGTGTGAGGAGCGGCTGAGGGTACTTGGTGTGTTCAGCTGAAGAAGAGGAGACTGAAGAGAGACCTCATTGCAGTTCCAATATCCCGGGGAGGGGAAGAGGAGGGACAGGCACTGATCTCTGCTCTGTGTGACCGGTGACAGGACCTGAGGAAATGGCCTGAAGCTGTGTCAGAGGAGGTTTGGGTTGGATATTAGAAACAGGTTCTTCCCCCAGAGGGTGGTCGGGCACTGAACAGGCTCCCCAGGGCAGTGGGCACAGCACCAAGGCTGATGGAGCCCAAGGAGCATTTGGATGATACTCTGAGGCACACGATGTGACTCTTGGGGATGATCCCGCGTAGGGCCAGGAGTTGGACTTTATGATTCTTGTGTGTCCCTTCCAACCGAGAATATTCAGAATATTCAGTGAAATGCTGCTGTGAGTGCAGCATCTAGCTCTGACCTAAGATTGATTCACAGGATCTCTCTGTGGTGCCTTCAGTTTTTGTCTCGCTTTTTGTTGTAATTTGTTTGCACAGGAAATTATTTCTTGTACAAACCTTGAAACAGAGAGGCCAATTGACAGGATTGTAATGCACGGAATTACTGCTGTTCTTGAATAAATTGTAGGTTGTAACTGTGAGAAAAAGATTTTAATGAAATAATCTTTTTCACAGGAAGAAATGTAGGAAAAATGAAAACCAGACATTGCCTAGTATTACAAAGGTGTTGTTTTTTTTTTTAAATATTTTCCTCCTCTCTCATACCAGTCATTGAAGAAATAGAAAAGAGTTTGAACATGATAGGGTTTATGAAATGGGCTGATACAATATTCATGTGCAGATGGAGTAGTCATAAGAAGAATTATATCTTTGATCAATCAAGAAAGTTTTCTCTGGATGGAGCCATCAAAAACTGTTAGTGACAAACAGATATATCTAATAGCAAGTGAATGAGACATAGATAGAAATTCCTCTCTACAGAAGGAAAAAGAAACCCTTTTGGAGAAAAATCTTGGTAGTTGAATAGTTCACATGATGGGAATCACAGAATACTATTTTTGGGTCCTTAAACAAATACAGTCCCAGCAGGCCCAGGGACGTCAAGACCCAGGAATATTCCACTTTGTTGTACTCTATTATTTAAGTCATCAGTGATCCATAGTTCACTGTACTAAGAGCTCTTCAAAAATGTATTGAATATTCAGTAACTTTTACTTATATAATTGAGTTCAGGAACTCCTGGTTCTCAGGAGGGATCTGCTGAGATCTGAACAGATCCTTAGTCGAACAGATTACTTGTGCTGGCACTTACCTTTTCAATAATGCGAATACCCTTTTTGTGATACTGAGAACTGAATTAGTAAGAGAGATTCATAACAATTGCTCAGTCTCCTTATCCCATTACTTAGACAGCATACATGACTTCAAGTACCAAAAGTGGTCTTTTTCGTTAGAGTTGGCTATGTTACATGAAACAGTGATCCTCTTGCCTTTTGATGAAATGTAGCTGACAGCTGCCTTCCTGTTCTTCTTGCAAGGGAATTTAATATTAGCAGTTTAGGATGCATGTGAGCCACACGGTGCTTTGGGGAACCTTTGAGCTGTAAGGAATCACAGGATGGGAAATATCATTACCCTGAAAAGAGGAATCCAATATTTGCAACCACCATGAGATCAAGATTGCTCTCCTGGAGATAGAAATATACACATTACTTGGGCTTCCGGTTGCTGGAGGTGGAACGTATTTCTTTATGGAAACCATATTGTCTCTGTCAACTGCTTGAGTAAAACAGATTATCCTGAATTGCCTCTGAAAGTGTAGGACTTCAGCTATTGTTTTTCTTACAGAGTTACCATTCAAATCATCAAGCAGTGTTTCATCTTGTGTGCTAAGGAAAAATGCTGAAAAACCAGAGCTCTGTTTAATGAGATTAGCAGGTACTAGTTTGAGAATCCTTCTCCCCTTTATGTGATAATTAGCTTGGATTAAGCAAAATAGTGGGTAAATAAAGAAAATCTGAAATCCTGAGCAGGTAGAAAAAGGTAAGAAAATAAGAGTATAGGAATCTTGGAATGAATATAATGTGATTTTAGCACAGAGAAGAATGACAATGAAAAAAAGAATAGGCAGGTTTCTGTCAGGTCTGTTCCCCTACCTTTACTAAGCTTGCATAATAGCTTACATTATCAGCAGTTCTTTTTCTTCTAATTATACAGCAGGTACTGTATTTAAGATGTCCTATTGTTACCTGGTTTTGCATACGTACCTGGTATACCTCAGGATTAAATTAATTCAGCAACATGCCATACCTATTCCTTCACAAAATCTTACTTAAGATCCTTCTTCATGTTGTTCAGAAAGGCCTTTGTAGTCTAAAAGCTACATGGTGTGTGCTGAAGTCATACCCTTGAGTGGAACCCAGCATTTCCAATAAGGTACATAGAGCAAAGGGTCAGATAAAGGGAGGGGTCCAAAACAGCTCCAGTCAGACAACTAGTCAAAAAGAGCAAGATGAGTAAATTTTTAATGCAAAATTGAGTTTTATCCGCTTGCGATCCAAAGTTCAGAAACTCTCTTTTGAAAACGAGCAGAAAGACCCCTTTTCTCAAGGGTCGCACATCCTTCTTTCGTGTTTGAAGGATAGTCAACAAAACGCCAGACTATGTCCTCTTTTAATCAATAGTTCTGTAGTAAAGGTCAGCAATTGTGTCTCTATAAGGGAGAATTCTAAACTACAGCTGTCCTCTACCTCAAACATTCCCTGAACATCAAGGTATAAACTCTTCTTGAGTACTGCATTCTTATGTTTTTTTCTGGCCTGCTGTTCAAAACAAAGTGCATTGGACCACAGAGTCTCAGCAAGGTGGAATTTGGGTCTGGTGCTCAGTGGAACTTTTTCTTACTGTTGATTCCACAGCTAGTTACAAATTAAAAGGCTACGTGTGAAGCTTTCAAAAAGACTTTTACGTTTGAGTAACATGCCCAGATGCATTGCTTTGGATTTAGACAACAAAATTCCACCTTCTTTCTGTACTAGATTCTGGCATTCAAACTGGTTTTGGGTTTTTTTCCTTAATTGCAAGTCTATGACATAAACTGGATCATAAATCCGGTTTCTAACTTTTGGATTTTAAGAATAACTCATGGAAATATAGTTATGTACTTGATAGGTCATTCATTTATTTCCAAGACCTGTATTAATATTATGGAAATTTTTGCTTAGGTATTGCTTGAAAAAGAAATTTCATTATTTTATGTTAAAGAGTTCTGAATCCATGTTCAAATAATTTTTCATGTACAAGTTGTTCTTTCACAATTTTGTCATAAACATTATACCGATAATTTCCTTCTCCAGTAAAAAACTATTTGGAAGAAAAGGAGTTGTCAATATCTATATGATTGTACTTTATAATATGTACTGGTTTAAATCTTACAGAGTGTGGTGGGGGGAAAAACAGTTTTCCCCCTGAAGTTATAAAATGGTAAATCCCCAGGGGGTGGTAACCCTTGAGGTTTTGAGCCAATGAGCGCTTCTGCCAATTATAAACATATCACACTTAGACCGGAAAAGAAAGTAGTTGTTGTTGTTGTTGTTGAAGTGGCCATGTTGTGAAAGCCACGAGCAGAAGGGGCAGGAGCCCCTCTGGGGGGCCATGGCCCCCCAGGCCCCGGCTGGGGTCATAGAAACTCAGAAAAAGTGTTAAACTGGATTGAGGTCTGTGACTGAGAAGCTGGAAGTTTTTTTCTCCACCGTGAGCAGCAGAAGCGGTGGCAAAAACGACTCTGGCCGGAGAAAGTGGCAGAGAGCCAAGAGGTAAGGGAGAAGCAGAAGAAACAAGCATGCAAACAAGCAGGAAAACACAGAGTTGTCTGAGAGAGCTGAGAGAGAGAGCCAGCAGCAGCAGAGAGAGCAGAACTGAGCTCTACAGAGACAAAGTTTGGGTAAGAACTGAACCAAAACCCCCAAACTCCTTGGAGACTCCTCCCAGAAGAGAGGGGTGAAGTGCAGCAGCACTGCAGAGAGGAGCTGAGAAGCTCAAGCATCCTGGAAGCTGGACCAAGATGGTCAAGGGAATGCAGAGGAGTGCCTTTGCCCCCCCCCCCCCCCCCCGCTGCTTTGAGTCAGAGCACCGGAGCTCTGCAAAGGGGAATTTGAATCCCCCGAAGATACGGACCGTCACAAAGACCCCTTGCACTTCGTGGTATGACCGTAGTGAAGTGACCCTTGTCCTGGTGAACACAGCCTACGGAAGAGAAGACCCTCGCTTGGAGATGAAGGGCCACGAGGGCTTGGATACCCCCCTTGTGTGTACTGGCAGAGATCCAGCTACAGCTGCTGCATGAGAAGAAGAGATGCCTGCTGCCTTAGAGACACTGCTGCTCTGAGAGCAGAAAGGACCTTTTCCTTCTTCCCTCCTGGACTTTTATTTGGAGGGGAGAAGAGATTTGATCCATTGTAAATACTTTATGTCATGGTAGAGATAGCTAAGATTGTATATAATGTATTGTAATATTTATTTGTACAGTCATTGTAATATATTCCCTTTCCCCCATTTTGAGTCTCATGTGGTGTCTGGAAAACCCATCTCACACTGGGCTGAGATGCGGGAGTGGGCTTGGACTAGGGAATTGGATTTTGGGGCTCTCAAACCATGACACAGGGAAGGAGACTAATAGAGTAAAACACAGAACAATCCTTTAGGTTTGAAATCCACATGAAAATTTTTGAATGGGAAATTCTGTAATTGTTAAGATAATTCGTTCTAGAACAGTAATAAATGGAAGAGAATTTTTTTCAGCACATACAAAAAAAGAAATAAAACAAAATAAAGAAATTAGACAAATTAATAACTTTCAGTTATATCAAACATGATTTTAAGAAACCACCATCTGGGTGTATATTAAGAAATAAAACAAATACATAAACAAATAAGGTTATAATTATATACTTATGGAATCACAGTTTTAAAACAAATACCTTCACATAACATCTGATAGTAACTCATAAATAAGGGCTTCATCCTAGAAATTCACAGTTGTATAATTCTAAGTCTTGGAATTTCAAAAGCTTTCAAAGGCCCCATAAAATCTTTTTAACACGTAAACCGCATTTAAAGCAGTAGAATGAGGGATACAAATACCTACTGAGTAACAAAATCACTTAGATTCTCAAAGAATGTTATACTTTTTGCAGTTAAGGGGATTTGGATGTACATCGTGTGCACTGCAATGGGGAGCTAGAAAACCTGGTGTTGTTGGACCATCTATGGAATTGTGTGGTACACTGTTTCCTCCCATCTCTCTCAGAAGTGAATTCAGGAGCTTCTTCAACCAATGGGCATATCTGACAGGAAAATATTTCATTTTGGTTATAGATGAACTTGCATGTTTAACAAAATGTTAAGTCGTTGCTTTAAAGAAATAAATACATTTAAATTGCCAAAAAAATCTGTTCTGTGAAAGATGTCCAAGATGGTGATTTAAAGACTTTAAACAACGGAGAAATCAACACACATCTACAGGTATTGTTTTCTAACACTAATCATCTTCCAGGTTATAAAAAAAGACCATCTAACTTATTTTTCAACTGATGAAAATTCAAGTCTTAGGAATCATATTAAAGATCCACTTTTCATAGTTTTTTAAGCATGTTTGTATATCCAGGTCACATTAAATCTATCTCTTTAAATTTTCTCTTAGATAAATTAAATAATGAACCTCTTATATGTATCAAATTTAGGCATGTTTTCCATTTCCTAGGGGTTTTTTAATATTTTTTTTTTTCCCAACATTTTCTGTCTTTCCAGCGTACTTCTGAAAATGTGAAAGCTTCAAAATAACCCTTAGGGTTCGCATTCTCACCTTTCCATTCTCCTCCTGTCCCCAGTCCAAGAAGGCAGTGACCCCAAAAAAGTACCAGGAATGCTCTACCTTCCCTAGTGATCTTCCAAGATGACTGTGCTGCCGTGGAAGGCTCACAGCGTGCAGGAAAAGGTAAAAGAGGTTGTCACCACTCACACCTTTCTCATGTACTCCTTGGTGAGAACAGAAGTAAATCCCGCTCTCACACCTCCCTTCTGGCTCCACTCTTCCTGCCTCAGGAACTTCCTGCTAATCCTTTACTTTCAGAGAAGGAAAAGTCAGGGGAGAGTGGGATATTGGTTTCTTGAACTGCCAAGAAATCAGTTCTGTCTTAGCATCTTTTTGAACCGTCTTTTACTCAGGTATCGAAAATGCTGTTTCCCCCCATCTCAGGTGAATCACTGCACTGTTAGTGTATAATGAAACGATCTGAGCAACCTGGTCTAGTGGAAAGTGTCCCTGTCCATGGAAGGTGGGCTGAAGTGAGATGATCTTTAAGGTTCCTTTCAACACAAACCATTATAAAATTCTATACAGCTCTTAACTGTGCTGCCACCTGTTTTCTGATGGGGTCTTGAATACCATTGTGCTAACAGGTAACTCTCCAGCATTCATTCATAACGTTTAGCAGACTTTCTCAATTACAAGTACCAAAAAATATTAGCTGGAATTACTTTACATTACTGCAGAGCAGCCTTCATGTCAAAATAAAAACAAAAAAAAAAAAGAGAAAAGATAAAAAAAGTAAATAGATAAAAATCAGCCAAATTAAAATAATATACATAGTAGAATGAGAAATTTCTTTGCATGGTTCTGTCAGAATATGCAGAAGCAAGATAACTCGAAACATCTCAAGAGTCCAGTACCAGGTTTCACCCTCGACAGTCCCTCCAGCTTTTGTATAGGGGTGGGTGAGATGAAAACTTGCCTCTCAGAAACTGTATCTTATAAGATGCATATCTTACCAGGATAATAAAATAACTAGAAGGCATATCTGAACTCAAACCTCTGATTTTTTTGCCTTCTTGAGAGTATGTCAGTTGCAGTAATTCTTAAATATTCTCTGAAAACAGGCTGCACATATGTGTAGAGACAAATGTATTTCAAATATCAGTTCTTCACCAGATTTAAAACACTAATATAGACTGACTTACAGCATTTTTTGAGAGTATTCTTTCTCTGTGTAGAATTGGGCCAATCAATCTGATGTGCAATTTTGCATTTTGCCTGATTGCCTTGAGGTTGTAAATATTTATTTTTCTTTTTTGTTTGACTTGAATATCTTATAGCTGAAGATTTTCCTCTTAGGGCAATTTTGACTTTTAAGAGCAGGAATTCTTGACTTTGTCAATATCTATTACAGAATAGATCATCATGATCCTTCCCCTATAAGGGAAAGAATCTGCTTTAAAATAACACAACAGCCATGGCACCATACACTGAAGCCTCTTTATTGTTGAAATATAAAGGATGAATTAGTTTTAATTGACAGTGGGTCTCTGTTACACAACTTACATTTTCTTTCTCGTATTTTTGAGTTGTTTCCCCATGGCTGGGGAAATTGACTTTTAAAGTCAACTAGTCAGAAGCTGCAGATTCCTTTCAATCTAAAGCTCGTAGAAAATACTGCTAGTATCAAAATATTTGTTTCAGAACATAAAAAGAGGGTCAGAAGAACAACAGACATAGTTTAAATACTCTACCTATGGAATATAAGATTTTTTTCAATGAGTTTTACATGGTAGGCATGGGAAAAGGGATATATTCCGTGTCTATCATCACTCCAGAGTACTTCAAACACCCAGTGAGACAGGAAATTGATATCATCTTCACTTCCCATCAGTGAAAAAAAAAAATGAAGAACAGCATCCAGAAATACTTAGAACCTTGAACTGATACTTAAATAAAATGTATGTGCTTCTGAGCAAGCCTGAAATTCTGAAAACTTGGCACAACCCCAACAAATGAAACATGGAGGATTTCTTATCCCTCAGTTTTATCTAGATATACCTCCCCTTGCGACTAAGAAAAGCTTCTGCTGAACAGGAGACACAGTTTTGCATCATTTCAGCCTGTGGAGAAAACTGCTCATTTCCTAGGAGAGTGCTCTCTGGACTCTTCATATGAGGAAGTAGCCTCCATTTCCATCCCTTGAAGGTTTTTAAAGAAAGAAGTTTGAAACACAATGAGTGTTTTCAAAGAAAAAAAAACATAACTTCTGGTCAAGGCTGAGAATCATGAAAATATAAACCTATTCCTGATTCTGGAATGAGAAAGACATCTATCTAGCATTTAATATCTCTGGGTCATTTAAAACTTTAGGTAGAGTGTCCCTTAGAAACTTGGTCATATTTAAAGAAGTTTGTACAAAACTGCAGAACCATTTAAGATTTACAGTGTCTCAAGCTAGTCATTTCTATTTTCATTTCATTTCCATATGTGCTCAGAACAGAGCATCTTGTAACAAGTCACTTTTCAGAGAGCAATTTCCAAATCTCCTTAATTTATACAAAGGGTCTGGTCCAAGAAACACTTGTACATTTAATTGACTTCATGTGAGTAACATGGCAGTACAAAAGTCGAGTCTAATTAAGAAAAACTGAAGACATGAATAATTACAAACTTGATCTTGCGAATTAAAACATTAACTCATCTTAGAAATTTTATTTCCACATTCTGCCGTATTATGGCAAAGCATAAATAACCAGACAGAAGAGAACTCACAGACCACTCTGCTAAAAGTTGTTGACTAGATAAATGAAATTATTTTTTCTTTCTAGAAACTCCAGCTGGTGTTATCTTGGCCTTCAGTATCCACTAATTAAATGAAAAAGCGTTGGAGATAAAAAGTTAATTTACTAATTAAATGACAAGTATGCTTTATAAATTGTCTCTTTGGCTTATTGTGCATTTAGAGAATTAATTAACAATACAACCAGGCTGCAGTTGTGAGATGCCAATATGGATGTGATTTGAAAATACTTTCACTTCTGTTTTCTATCTCAGTTTTTATGACAGCTGCACCGTAATGAAGATGCTTGACTTTTAATTTGTCTCTGTAAAATTAAGATGAGTTTGTGGTTTCTTGCTCACTGGGAGTACAGACAAAATGGTACATTTAACAGTACATTTCTGATCAGTCAACATAGACATGATGCTCTATTAGCAAGTTGACATTGTTCTCTATAATTGGGGGGAAAAAATGGCTTATCGTTAGGTTGCGTTGTTCTGGCAAAGTATTTTCAACAGAGTGTGACAATGGAAGTATAAATATAACTTAACTGACATCTTCATTTAAAATTCATATTAAAATATTTGTCGTTTGTAAAGAGCATTACGAAGTGGCATCCTTATTTTAAGTGTGCATCTGTAGGTCTCCTCGATATGACTAAACTGACTAAAAAGGTAGTTTAGGAACTACTAAATTATAATGGATTAAGGATAGGAACTCGAGGACTAACAGCCAAATGATTTTTCACCTTCCTCAGTATGTCTGACAAAATTAGAATTAGGTAAAAATAATCCTTGTTGATCAGTTTGACTTTTGAATGGCAGATAGCTGTAAACATTACATGCCTGGACTGGCCTGACTGATCTTGGGCTTTGCCCCTTTGAATGTAGGGGATTTGTTTTGTTCTGTTTTGTTTCCTGGTTGAAATTAAATACAAATATTAACCTGCAGTCAAATCAAAAGTCAATCAGAATTTACTACCTGCTGCAATTCCTCCAACAGTCAGGAAAGAATTTCCAAGGGGGAAACGAAAAAAAAAAAAAAGGAAAAGAAAAGCCACCTGGACCTAATCAGCTCTTGAGCCACTGAGTAAACAAGCTGGTTTCTCTCCACAGGCAGCTGTAAATTTTTCTGCTTGCCACTTTTTATATTCACCACTAATGTCAGTCCATCACACATTTTTATGTTGGTATTTTTTTAGCCTCTCTTTCATTAACCAGTTGCTTTCAAATCTTAGCAAAATTTAGTGTATGCCTACGGATGTGTGTGTAATCCCACTGTAAAGGAAGAAAACGGATTATTTTGCAGTCAATTTACTTTGATTTTTCTGTCTAGTCTATTGGTGCCTACAGAAGAAAACAACAATAAATCATTTATAAAATCAGACCAATCCCTTCTACAGGGAAATACAGTGAGGCAGACTGTCTCATAAATTGTTCAGAATAATACAGCTCTCCAGTGATTTAGCCTGATTTGTTTGTTTAAAAAAAAAAAAAAAAAGAAAACCCACAAAAACTCAAAGATGGTGACTCCTGTTTTTTATGAAAGGAGTAGCAAAAGTGCTCACTTAAGGCAAAAACAATGAGTCAAAGTACCTTTTAATGTTCTTGCAGACAAAGCAGACAACATCACATTAACAAACAGGCCTTGGGACAGAGAAATTAGAAGGAGCAATGCATGGTGAAATGGAAGTAATGGGAATGAATTTTCTGTATTTATTGCAGAGGTTTTGCGTGGGTCACGTGGCCTGAGCTTTCACTTAACAAGGGGGAAGAAAAGCAAAATACTCTTCTCGAACCGACCCAGCATCACAAATCTTTCGTCTGTCTTATTGTGTAGATCACTGACAGTGACAAAATGGTATTGTGTGCTGGCAGCTTGATTTCTGGCATTTACCAGGGCTGTATGAAAGATCATATCCCCAAACACTTCTGTCATATTCTCTTCCAGATTGTGGTATATAAAACTGAGGGAATAAGCCTGTTTTTTTCAGGGGATCATAGATTCATCAAAATTAAAGATGGAAAAGACCTGTTAGTGTAAATCACATTATCCCTCATCCAATGCAAGATTACTCCCTGAGGTGTATTTTCCAGTACTTTTTTCAGTCCACTTTGAAATGAGTCATGCAACAGTTTCCACTGTTTCTCTCTAGAGATCAGTCTACGGTCTAATAGATCTCACTGCCCTTGGTTTCAGCCTAGATTTTCCATTACTCATGTAGAGATTTTTTTTTCCTGGTCATCTGGTAAGGCAGCCCGAGGTATCTCTCTGAACCCAAACACCAACCCTTTGGAGCCAAGTTAAGGGCAATCAGGAGGGCAGCAGGTAGCCACAGACTGAAAAGGACTTCAAGTTTTCTAGGTTTTTACCATCTCTTATCTATTGATTTGTCAGTTGGGTGAAGAGATGCATAAAAGTCTGACTCCTGGCCTGATGATTCCTAAGGACGCTTTTACAACGCGATGTAGTGATAAGACAAGGGGAAATGGTTTTAAACTGACAGAAGGGAAGGGCTAGATTGGATATTAGGAAGAAATTCTTGCCTTTGAGGGTGGTGAGGCCCTGGCACAGGTTGCCCAGAGAAGTTATGGCTGTCCCATCCCTGGAAGTGTCCAAGGTCAAGTTGGACGGGGCTTGGAGTAACCTGGGCTAGTGGAAGGTGTCCCTGCCCATGTCAGGGAATGGAACCAGATGATCTACGAGGTTCTTTGCAACCCAAACCATTCTATGATTCTGTGATTCTATTATGTAAAGCCTTAACAGAAAGCTGAATATTTTCTAGTTAATATAAACATGTATATCTGCCAGAGATTTTTGGTATATATTGCAGGGGATTTTGATCTCTTCTGGGTCTGAACACCGCTGAAACACTGCACCAGTTGAGGGCAACAGTGGAGCAGAGCAATGCACGTCTCATGATTTTTCTTCATAACCTAACCTCACCCTTACATCCTGCAGATCAAGACCTACATCTATGTCTAATAAACTCTGAAGTTATTTTCATTTTTGCCTTGAGCATTCCTCTGGCACAGTAGATAGGGCTCAGCCTGCCCTTAGATTTTTTCTCAGCTACATGGATCTGTGCACTAGTCAGTTACCTAAGCTCCTGTTACAGCAAATAAAGTTAGTGACACAGGTTAAAACATCAGCTTAGACATATTGGCTGCATTTAAACTATACATAGACACGTGTACACTGTAGGTTGTGTATAGCTCCTTAAAGTTAGGGCAAGCTGTATCCTTGCACTTTCACCTGTGATTTGGGCTGAACTCTCCATTCCAGCAGCATGTGAGGGAAGAGGCTCAAAATCCATGGCAGGAGGCAGCTACAGCAACAGTGTCAGAGCAGTGACCTGCAGTGATATCCCCTATGTTGCTGCCTCACCTTGCAGCATCTCTAGGGACAGAGATCTGGACATCATTAACACCTTTTGGTTAAGACTTTCTGAAATATTGGCATGAAGAGGATGCAGCGCAGGGTTATAGGCATCCTACAGACAACATGGAGGGTTTCAGCTTGAATTCCATCCATAGAAACCCCATTTATCCATGTAGCAAATCTGTGTAAGCTATCATGTCCTTCATTAGTGCTTTTACTGATATGGCATATTGTACATTTAGTAGGAAGAGTTAATAACAAACTTTCTCCGTTTGCAAACCTACAACATGAAAATAAAGAAGAGAGAAAGTAAATTTGAATGACAACATGTTTCAGCTTTAGTTTAGTGTAGGAACACAGGGATAAATTGCTTTGTCAGAGATAGGGAGTCCGTAGCACTCTCAGTAATTAAATTAGCTGTTCCAGGTTCAAGGCCAGTAACTAAACTGCATGTGTCTATTTAGTTTCAGCAAAAGTTCATTTTCCTTTTTCTCATTTCCTACTTCAATTCGTACTCATTTTTTAAAATTATTTAAAGTGTATTTATATACACTTAAGGGACAAACTTATTTTGTAAAGACATCATCTGGAATAAAATTGTCTCAGGGAATACATACATGGAGGGAGCATTTTGTTGCTTTAAGTTTCAAAAAATGTTTCTGCTTCCGAGAAATACCTGGAGGAGAGTGCATTGTGAAACATGAACAACCTCCTCCTTGCTCAGTGATTAGACAGGAAACCAAAATATTTAACAAAATATTTTGAGATGCTTGGGAACTCTCAATTCATGAAAGAGAAGACAATCAGCCACAAACTCTTCCAGCTTGGAATGCTCCATGGGAAGTGTTAGACACATGTTATTGGGGCGTAGATAGAGGAAGTAGGAAGTTCATGTCCATCTTTCAGCCCTAACAGTGGTCAATCAGAAACAAAATATGCCATAAATTGATGTGTGTGGATTTAAATTTTCTTGAAAGAATAGGTGCAAAAATTCCGAAAAAAAGTGCCATATAAGTCATTGGGAAACATTTATTTTGCTGACCTGAGACACACAACAGAGACTTCAATTTTACAGGCCAAAAGAAGCAACACTCCTAAAATAAGTACATAGGTTTCTGCTCAGTTGATGGAGAAGAAAAGGGACCTCTGAAGTCCTCCGGTGGGAAATCCTCTGGGACAAAGACAAAACGAATTCTGCAACTGGTAATTTATGTCACATTATCATCCTATTTTGGGGGGTGTGTATGTTGGAGACTTGCAGTATTGCTCATACCCAGAAAGACAGGAGCACAGGAATCATTCCACCAGCCTTCACCTTTCCGGAGGAAGATTTACCAGACACGGTTTGCAACTGTAGTTCGGATGCAGTTCCCAAAGAGTAGGGAAATTAAGCCTGAAGCCACTGTAAGCATTTAGCATTCACTAATTTCAGGTGGCAAATTTGGGTTTCTGCTAAGCGAGATATGAAGCGTAAAGGTATTTTATCTGTCTAACAAACCCTAAGACACTGCACATCATCGTATAGTTTGAAAACGCTTTTTTAGTACTCAGAGGTTTGGGTTTTTTTCCACTGCCTTATTAACTACTCTTTGCTGACCTTTATTTCTACATCTATTTTCTGTCAGGCAGTTGCACTAAAAATGTACGTTGCCACACATATTTTTCACCCTTAGGAACATACCTATGGATGCATACACATAGTTTAAATAGTTTTAGCATACTTGACTTTGCCCAGATTCATTGAAGCCTACAGAAAACCTGAAGTGGAGGAAAAATTGCTGTGCCATTGAAGTTAATAGTTGCTTTGGAAATGTCTGTACTGGAATTCTGTATCATTTCTTTATATTGCTTGCACACGCTCTGAGAGTTTTCTTGGCTATGACACATAATATTATTTATGACAATTTAAGGGGACAAATACTTTAAGATCAATTCAAATGGATTGTATGGATAAGACATAGACATACTTGTCATTTATCTCTCCAGTACTCCAACAGTTCTAAAATTATTTATTTTCTGAGAGAACCATTCATGACTCCATACCAAAGGGCAAACAACAAAACCTTTCAGTTTCATGCTGTGTAAGACTCTCTAATCATCTGCAGTTGAACTTTACATTGTCAAATATTTTGAGAAAAATCATGTAAAAATAGAAACGTATGTGAGGACCATTGTGGTCCTATACAGGACATAGATGCAAAGAAAAATGCTCTGCTAATGGCCTCAGACAAACTTTGTCACTTGACCTCAAGATCAGAGAAAGATGACTTGTCCTCCTTTGTTTAATGATATCACCTTAATTGTTGCTGATATGTAAAAGCACAAAAGGAAAACAATCCCAAGTGATGTCTCCAACTATTTCAAAATAATAGATCCATTATTATAAAACTAAGGAATTGTTAAAAGAAGTTATGAATGATCTTTAAATTTATCTCATTTTGACTTGGCCCTGAAGAAATATCTACTTGTACTAAGTTAGTCATTTAGTCTTTCTCTCTGTTCAGCAGAAAACCTCTAGAGAGAGACTCATATTAGACATCTATCTTTAGATGTGATGAATGGGTTTCTGTTGGTGCCAGTTTTTCTGTAGCTGCTAAAGAAGTAGTCTAGTCAACTAATCTCTTACACTGAGTTCCTAGCTTTTAGATGATTAAAGCCAAGTGAACTTAAATTAAAAAAAAACACTATCTTAAAAAAAAATCTATCTTAAAAAATTCCCATACTGTAAAATCTAAAGCAAGGTGACAGCTGTTGAGAGAGCAATTCATTTTTCTAAATATAGGTGGCTATATCTAAATTACATCTAATATATCCTGTGGCATCCTGAACACCTACTTGGGATTGTCAGATATGACCTGGGACCAAAAGGGACTTTTGCCCTTCTTGAGAGTTTCCCAGAGGCCAGGTGGCCAAATGATGGGCCAGATTTTTGGCATAGTTAACTAGAACTCCATTAAACACAATAGTTTGAAAGAACTTTACTTTTTTACTCAAATTATTTGAATTTCGGGGTTCCTTTCACCTGTTGTACGGGTTAACAGAAGTCCTGTGACAAAATGTCCTCCAAAAATTTATCTTGACTCATTCCCAAAAAGCCTCCCCACATTAGGAAGGGACCAATATGTACTATGTGATTAACTAGAACAAAGACTTCCTTGGTCACTCATCATACATCCTTTCATCTCCTACTCCTATTTCCATTTCTGGAACACAACTTATGAATGTCTATAGCCATGGAATGGGGAGCAGGGAGAGGGCATCTGAAGACTCCCACTGTTCAGTCTCTCATCCTGAGAGAGGATGACTTCATTCCCAGGAAATTGAATCACACATGACCTCTTCACAAAGGACCACATGGACATTTCATGCTAATTGCAAAATGTGCAAGGAAGCAATGGGAACACAGTGAACAGATATGCAGATAAAACTCTGTGGCATTTGGCATAGATTCCAACGGGTATAAATGATATTTCTTTATAATATATTATTTCTTTTACTTGGATAAATTGTGCTAGTGAGTCTCAGCAACACTCTTTTCTCTTATGCTCTCTGACACAACCTCAGATGTCACTGTCGCACCCAAACCACCATGTCTTATATAGGGAATAAATAACTGGGCAAGGAGTTTGCATCTCTGTGTAAAATTTAAAGTGAGTGGGAGTGTGCTCAGTGCCTTTTGACCACCTATTAGTGAAATGGTGGCACTGGTGTCACAAGTTTATCCAATTTCCATTGTTGCAGAGGTGATGTCACAGGCACTGGGGGCACAGGCTATTCGTTTTGCAGCCGTCTTTTGCCTGGTGTATAATTATCATGGCTCATCTTTATTAAACACCAGCCTTATCTTTGTTTTGCTCTCTTTGTTGATAGATGTAACCTCAATACTGTTGCCATGGCTACGGTAACAGTAGCTGAGAAGATTTTGTTTGTTGTAAACAAACCGAGCTGTACAGGCGCAGATCCTAGTGGAGCGTTTCCAGTCCCCTGCCTTACATTATGCTGATTAACACTGCCATCTCCCTCCTGCTACCTATTCCTTATTTTAGTTAGCATTAATTTAAGCTGCATCGATGAGTGTTTCTTCTTTTGGTGCCATTGCACCTCTTTTCTGACAGTTTTTTTTTTTTTTCCCTATAGCAACAGCCACGGGTTGGGACTGCAGCCCTGCTGAGAGCATCCTCACAGCAAAGCCCTGCTGGCACCAACAATTAATCTCAATGTACACACTAGCTTAATGGCAAAAGATTGCTTTAATTTACTTCCTACATTCTCACCTCCAGGGGCAACTGAACTTGTTCTGATGTAGGAGCCATGGTGATCTGAAAATGTGTGACTAATTCTGAAACTTTTATTTAGCTTCAAGCCAATTCTTCAAAATCAAGGGACAAATTCAGCCCCTCACAGAAGGAGATGCAACTCCTCTGTAAGAAACTGTACTGCAAATTCTTGCATCACTGTTGACTTAACCCATGATCTTCCGTGTGTACAGCAATGACTAGAATAGGTTCAGGAACAATCCAAACTTCCAAGAGCACCAGTTCATGCTATTTTTATGGCAGACCTTTTCTCTAGCAGGCATTTTCTTTAATATTTAGACTTGTCTCCAGAGTTTTATAATAATTTTATTCACTGTGTATGCCAATGTTAACAGTGTCCAGCCTGTACTATATCATTTTACTATTATTATTTTCATCTTGAAGAGTTTAGGGGTTATCCCTGAAGGAAATATACCTACTTGTCTCAAGAGACTAGTACTATGTTCTCTGTGAAATGTTCAGTAGTTTCACTATGTACTTATATATATTTTGGTTGGTTTTTTTTGTTTTTTTTTTTTAAATGCTATTAAACAGTTCCATTCCTTCATTTCACCTAGATTAAATCCAATATAAACCAGAGTGGGCCCAGGGCTATAACAACATACAAACGGTGAGAGTGTTCCTACCTAAAAAATGATGGGTAGGAACAGAGTAAGCCAGGTGAGATATGCCTGTACTGCAGCAGCACTGTAACTCAAAATTATTAGACATTGCTCTGATTTAACATTGCCTTGTAATATTGCCCATGAAACCAGTTTTATGTCCTGCTTTGCGTAGTTCTGTTCTGGTTATGTGGTCCTATGCCTCTTCTGAGGTCTCTCCTCCCACTCCTTTATCTGGCACCACCTAGAGTGGTACTGTCTTGAAGTCTTTGCTTAGCAATGCATTGATGAACAGCACGATATTTTCCTTTTCTCCCTTCCTCTCACTGGCTGTGTATCCACTGCCCTCCAGTATGGAGTGAAGCTGCCATTTATGGGGTGTCAGCAGGAATCTACAGACTTTGGATGAGCAATCAGATTGTGCTGAGAACAGGATAGACTCTTGTAGAGCACTGAACAGAAAGAGACCACTTCCAGTGCTGCTCCGTGATACCTCCACAGTGTAAGGACAAAGTGTTCTAGGAACACTGAAGTCTTTCCCTTCACTGCACTGATCACCTTCACCCAAAACATCGGGAGACATGGTTTAGTGGTGGACTTGACAGTGCTGCATTAATGGCTGGACTCGATGATCTTAGAGGTCTTTTCCAACCTTAAAGGTTCTATGATTCTGTGAAATGGTCAGAATACTTATTATTTCATGATACACATTAAGGAAAATCTAATAATTTTTTAGTGCTAGGCATACTTGGTTCATTTTGTGGAAACTATAGGACCAGAGAGTGAAGGGCTCTCAGCTGTTCCTAGGAAAGCAGAATCATCAGTAACATTCAGAGCTCCAGCTAACTGGTTGTTATGAGTGAATGAGTTCATCTGCCATACAGGTATAGTGGGTAACAATGGAGCAATGGTACCAGTGGTCTCTGTCACTATCCCTACCCAGAGAAGCTGTGGCTGCCCCATCCCTGGAAGTGTTCAAGGCCGGGTTGGACAGGGCTTGGAGCAACCTTGGATAGTGGAAGGTGACCCTGCCCATGGCAGGTGGGTTGGAACCAGATGATCTTTGAGGTCTCTTCCAACCCAAACCATTCTATGATTCTATGACTCTATGATCAATCTCCATGTGATTTGACCATCTTTACCCAACCCTTTGTCATTTAAGAAGGCTGATGACATTACAGTGCCCAGAATAGTTCAGCTCTAGCTTTAATCTCTTCCTTTAATACTTTTTTATTTTTTCTATAACACTGTAAGTATAGATGTGTCCTGTTTGAAGCTTCTTGGCAAAACTTTATACCCCAAAGCAAAACCAGCTGATGAGGTTGAGTCAAAGAAGAAACCACAGCACTTGTGAATTTCCTGGATTGCACAGTTTTACATTCCAGCTCTTCATGCTATTTTAATATAATTTTACAGATGAATGATGAACAAGGTGAGCCACTGACACTAGCAAACTTGATGAATGGGAGGAAATAAAATTACACCCCCTGTGAAGTTTTAGAATGGTTCACACTAATTTTCAGCTTGGAAAGCTGTTATCCATTCATATAGCAGCTTTTTAAAGTGCAAATGGAAGCAAACCAGCGTGCAGAGATGTGTAGTAGCTTACAAATGTCTCCATAGTATCCAGAAATCAACCTGAAATATTGGAACAGAACAAATGCTCTGTGGACTTGAACTTACTTCTGCTTGTTTTAATAACTTACTAGACTGACAGTGCAATTAAAGGGTGTTTGGCAGCCCACCTAAGAGTATTTTCACAGCGGAGCTCTCCTTGCAACTTGTAGTTCTTCCAGCAACATAACCCAACTTTAATATATTTCACCAGCACGTCAAGTTGAAAGACTGCTATGAAGTTTGGATTCTGTTTCTCGACGGATTAAAAAGCAGCTCTATCTTCAAATGACTTAACACAGGAATGAAACCCAAGTCAGAGAGAAGCTGCACAACAGGATACATTCTCTGTCTCACAGACGGTGTGAGTGCCATGAAAGAAGGGAAGATTGAAGGTGTAGCTGGCAATTCAACCACCCGAAAAAAGTCTGAAGTTTGATATACCCCTGCAATGCTGCAGTCTGGCATTTCCAGCTGACTTCTGTAGCTATATGTTTAGCAACACTAGAAGAAATGTTTTCTGCTTATGAGAAATGTTAATTAAAATGTATACGACAAGCAAGGGAGAAGGAATGTATAGTCTACATTTTACATGTTCATAGAATAATAGAATCACTGGATGGTTTGGTTTGGAAGGTACCTTAAAGACCATCTTCTTCCAACCTCTCTGCCATGGACGGGGACACCTTCCATTAGACTAGGTTGCTCCAAGCCCTGTCCACTTGAACACTTGAACACTTCCAGATACGGGACAGCCACAGCTTCTCTGGGCAACCTGTGCCAGGGCCTCACCACTCTCACAGCCAAGAACTTCTTCCTAACATCTAATCCAAACCTACCCTCTTTCAGTTTAAAGCCTTTCCCCCTTGTCCAATAATGATTCATCCATTCCTCACGTTCTTCAAGAATTCTGTGGTAGAACAGCAAATCTGACCTAAACCACGTGAATCCTATTCTGGTGTTTTGTCCATGTTATATACTGGAGATTTTCCTATACCCTTGAATTACCCTCTAGTTCGTTTTTTTGTTCTTATCAAACATTTTGACCACTGGGTTAAGTCTAGAACATGAGCAAATACAAGAAGAAGCACATATAGAAGTGACCTAAATCTTAGTCATAGTGGCTGATGCTGAAGTCATATGTCATTTACTAAAGTCCCACACATATGGATCATGGCAGAAGCTGCTCCCAGAAGAAGAGGTATGGTAATATAGGTACCTTCCTAAAGAATCCTGTCACTTGAAGTGCCATGATGGAGGTAAAGTCTGGATAAGATACTTACACTCCATTGCACACCAGGGAGAGACTTCAAATATAGGCAATAAAGCATTGATAATAAAACATTGATAATAATTCCTATATGTTATAATAATCGTATTTTCATGTCACTGTCTATACCATCTATCAATTCAATGAATACAAATACTGGTTAAAATTGGTTTTGCATAAGTAAGTACCTACAGTATAGACTTATGTATTAGTGAGTTTTGTTCCATGTTGGTTTTTTTTAGTTGTGTGATGCTATGTATGAGAAAGATGCTTTGAAAGTCTGACACTTTCTTGGACACCAATGCTAAACAGGGATGAGATGAAAGACTGAGAAATCAGACTGTATTCATCCTATCACTTGCAAAAATATTATTGCTTCTCACAGTGTTAATCTGGTGTTAACTTGAAGCAAAGGCTATCCGATACCAAATGGAACTCAAGGAAATTATTTTTCATCCTGGAATCATACTAAAGAAAGGGTGTGGAAAAGGAGACAAAGTGCCCTTGTGACCTCTCAGCCAGGCTTAATAACAAAGATCAGTTGTACTGATCTATCACGACAGTGTATGTCAGTCCTTTCCAGCTCTTTTTTCTGTTGACCTAAGTGAAATTTGTCTAATGATAGACAAAATAGATCTCAGTATAATATTTTAATTTAATTTTTTTCTGATCAAATTGAATACGTGATAGTCCTCTATTCCATTTTTAAGGACGTGTCTCATTGAACAGTGAAAAGATAATTTTATCTGTGTTTTGTTGAGGTGGATGGTTACGAGAACAAAGGACAAGATAGAAAACCAAACAGTTTACTGCTGTGTCCTTTTCTTCTAAGCAAGCTTGTCATGGACAGCAAGCTCCTCATTTAAATTCATACTCCAGTGAGCTTATTTTATATTAAATCATTCCCAAATATTACAGTAATCTAATTGGTTTGTATGGTTAAAGGAAGATAAAATTCTCATATTTGCTCTGAGTTACTTCTATAAATCTCCTTACTAAAATAAAAAGAAGCATTTATCCAATTCAAAAGGCTTAGGGACACTGCTATTTGCCTTGTCTGATATATCAGAATAGTGCTTCTGGTGCTTCATGTTGTCTTGAGAGAATATATGGAGAAAAACCTCAAATCCAAAATACCGTGCACCCAGTTCTCTTCACTCTTAATAGAATATATCTGCATTCTTTTACCTGATGAATTCATTCTACCATGTTATGCAATGCTGTACAGTAAGAATTACTGCTTGGGCAGTGTCCATGAGAAGTACACTCATGCTGTCTGACTTTTGGCTGCAACTCAGTCCTTAAAACACAAGGCACACTTCCTCAGGCTCTCTTTGTAGTTAATGGGAGTGGGGAACAGGCTTCCCAGGGGACCTCATTGGTACGTTTGAGTTGGGTCCTGTGAGTCATGACCTGCATGACTCTCCACTGATCACAGAGGGAGCCTTGGGATTGGGATCTCTTTATTGTTTTGCCATGAATCTACAAGATATGTTTTGAAGTCAGGCACTTTACATTGTCATTGTACCTGCACTTACAAATACTACTTACTGTTGCTGAATGACTGATTTATCTTTCTTTTAAAACCTCCTCTTATGATGTTTGACATGGTGGCCTCCTGGAGCAGGAAAACCCAGTGAGTAAGTTGGGTTTTGTGTTGGTGTTTCACCTTATTCAGTCCTAATGGGGATTTTTGATATGACAAGGGGGAATGGCCTTAAGCTGAAGAAGATTTAGAATAGATATTAGGAAAAAAATTCTTTACTCTAAGGAGGGGGTGAGACGTTGACACAAGCTGCCTAGAAAAACTGTGGCTGTGTTTTCTTCTCTGTGTTTTATTTCCCTGTTTTCATCCCTGGAAGTGTTCAAGGCCAGGCTGGACAGGGCTTGGAGCAGCCTGGTCTATTGGAAGGGGTCTCTACTCGTGGCAGGGGGTGGAACTGGATGATTTTTAATGTCCCTTCCAACCCAAAGCATTCTATGTTTCTATGAACTTCACCTGTTGGTACTTTGCTCTTTTAACTTTAAAGCAAGAGGTTTAAAAAAGCAAAATTAATAAATAGTATTTTGTTGGTGTGCAGTCTTCCATTAACTTCAGATTGTTCTTTACCATATTCCGTAGGTTTTGCAGTATGAAATTTCCTTGATGACTTGAAAAAAAATCCCTTTACTCTTCACTGTTGCATGGTCTTTCTTACCATGGGTAAGCAACTAGGCTCAGTTACTGCTGTGGGAATAAAACAACCTGGAATCACACCTGTTTCCGGTGAAGGTGATTCCCAACGTGGTAGGCATCATATCTTACATAAACTTTTTCTATCCATTTTTTTCTGCTTTCATGTAACTGAAAAATCATATTTGCTTTTGCTGTGGCTGCCAAATAATGAACAGATATCTTAGTCAAACATTCCACAAGTTTCCAAATGTTTTAGATCCTCAGAGAATCCTGCAGCTTGAGAAACATATGAGAAGTTTAGAGCACTTCTGTCTGCAAGGATAACCTCGCTTGTATCCCAGTTGAATTCCATCTGTCATTAGGCAGCCATACCTCCACAATATGTTGAAATCCACTGAAAAGTTCCACTGTCCTCTACACTGCTTATTAATATTGCAATATGTGAGAAAACTATGATACCAATATTAGGTTTTTGCTAAATACCAAATATTTTCAAACACAAATACCAACTAAGTCAACTTTTTTATATGGGTATGGAAAAACCATGTGACTGTGGCATATAACACTGAGTATCTTTTGTCCTGTAGTGTTTTAATGTCATTTAAAAAATATTAGTCTTGGTTTATTTTGAGGGTTTTTTAAAGTCCTTTTTGAGGTAAGTTTCTATATAGAATAGAATCCATGAATTTATTTTTTATGGGAAAGGTTTCTGGTTTGTTTTTTTTTTTTTGTCATTTGTTTGTTTGGTTTTTTTGGTTTTTGTTTTTTGTTTGTTTTTTTTTTTTTGTTTTGTTTTTGTTTTTTTTGGTTTGGTTTGGTTTGGTTTTTTGTTTGTGTGTTTTTTTTGTTGTTTTTGTGGGTTTTTTTGTTTCAATAAAAATAAATTGGGAGTTTTGTCATTAAAATAAATAAAAATAATAAATATAGGTTTTTCAAGCTTGAGCGTTTGACTTTTCTATCTGGAAAGATTTTATTTGGTTTTCAAATGAGTTCGAGTAAACATTAGACTGAATTTCAAACATAATACAAGAAAATATCCAGGAAAATATTTGTATGTACTTTTTCTCATGTGGAAACCTAATCTTTAATACCCTAAATACATGGTGATGACCCTCTGCAGGATAATTATAGCATGGGAAAAGGACACTGTACCAGAAAAATGTACAGAGCACACTAATCTCCTTTTTCACACACAAAAACATCCATTAGTTTGCATTAGTTGGGCAAGAGATGTCAATCAGGAATTGAAAGTACTCAGGGATTCCTCAGCAGCTCACAAAAATATCTCTACTATCTAGAATTTCAATTAAATTTAAATTTACATTTAATTGACTTTGTCTTGCTCATTTCCCTCTGCTCACAGATGTATGTGTAATTGCATTTATTCTAATTAATATTTACTGAATTTTAATCTACCATCCTGTGTTGTCGCTTAGCACAGTTAGTTTTCTGAACTGTTCTCAAAAAGGTTCTTATCAAAAATTTTTGAGAATCCACATAATATATGCTCCCTGAATTATCTTGACATCTTTTATTTTCTTTCTGGATTTTCAGAGAGCTTAAGATCTAGGACTAATTTTTTTTTTTTTAATGGAAATGTATGCAGTTTGAGGCTATCAAGATACAGTTATCCCTGTCCCATGCTGTTTTGCCCTCAATTAGAATGTCTGCCAGGTTCCACAAGAACAAAGACGATTACTATTTGCTTGTTATGCACTCGGCAACCCCAGAGTGTCTTCCCAGAAGGAACCCAAAGTGGTCACACTGCCTAGTCCTCAGGAATGTTTGTTTGTGCCCATGAATTGACTCATCAGCTATCTAGCTGTCGTCTGGGCAAGGAAATCTGAGTAGTGACTTTGCCCTTAGAGAAAGTGTTTTGGAAGAGCTTATCTTCATCTCAAAATTCCTGAACATCTTCATAACTGTGTTTCTTAGAGATTCTCAAAAGTTCCTAGGGCTCAGATATCTAATCATGACTTAATTGGGTACCCACAGCAAATGTTTTTCCGTAGCTGTCTCTGCACGCACTTGGCAAGTACAAGGCAGTGCGATTTGTCTTAATCATCTTTGGTGATGCATTAAGCTATGCAAAATTACTTCATATTTTGCATAAACTAAGATTAAGCAATCAGACATTTACTCCAGATTGCCTGACATGTAGTGAGTTCTTAAACCACAAGAACGCTCAGATGTCTGATCCTGTGGGCATTTATTTGTCTCTTTAAAGGATGCACTTTCAGCATGCAGAGACACTTCTGTCCTTTGAATTTCCCAGTTAGCCATTAAACTCTCATAAATGCCTTATTTTTCACAGGACATAACTGATATTGTGCTGCTCTTTCTTCAGACATTATTTTTCTTCTCATTTTAGACCTGTTGGATTTGCCAGCTGGATTCTCCTGTGCCTGCAATGGCACCATGGGTTAATGACATAATCATAGAAATGTCTCGGTTGGAAGGAGACCTTGGTCATCTAGTTCCAAATTCCATCTCACTCTTACTCTGGGTAGAGAAATCCAAGTCTCTTGTTTGTTCCCATTCAGGACAGCATCAGCTGGGACTTTCTTTGTACATGTAGGTAGGTTTTCTTCATACATGATGCATAGGACCTTAGTCAATCATGTCTAGAGATAATTTTCCTGTTCGAGATGACTATTGTCGGTGGTCAGTTTTCCAACCTGGAAGAAGATCTAAATACTTCTACTGTAGGACTGAATTCACGTGTTTGTTTATTTTTTTAATTTATTTGCTTCTTCATTAACTAACACAGAATAAAAACAGGGTTTTCAGGGTGTTGTACATCTACCTTTAGAGACTTGCAGAATATACATATTATATAATGTGCAAGATGTTTTATGTCTATACAGTGTTCTCGGCATGGCAGAATGACTTTCCCATTTCAAAATTTATTACTTTAAACAGTTGAAAATTAAAAGGGCCCAAACCTCAATCAATCACATTCTGAATTACTGAAACAAAATATGTTGATTGATTCAACCTACATTCTTCCACCTTATCAGCATGAACATTTCCAGTATTTCAGTTTTGCTTCAAAAACAGTTATGAGATGAGAAAACTAGAGTGATAACTTTCCAAGAACATATCACGTCTATCCATTTTCTGGGGCTAAAAACCTCTGTGCTAGTTTTATGGTATTTTAGGGTATAGTGAAATTACTTCATCTCCATCTGAAATATTTCTCATACGCATAAGTTTATAAGCAGTATTACTGGCAGGCTGAAAGCCTGAATGCTTATAAATAGAGAGCTGAAATGGGGATAAAAAGTAGCCCTATAATCATTACAGGCAACTTCCTTTGAGTAGAGTAACAAATAATTTATTGCATTAAACAGTTCAACACTGCCGAAAGTGAGCAAGGGTCACCCCAGTGCCAGAGTTCACAGCTGTGCCTTGATAAGCAGACAGTGAGCAGATAAGATGCTAATAGATACCAACAGTCTCTGATGTTAGAGGTGGAAGCAGAGCCAAAGTCTTAGGTACAAATTACCGACACCACTGAGATCTTGACATTGCAAAGGTAATTTTTCCAAGGCCAGCCTTCAGAGCTGTGAGTTAGCTGCTTTCTAACATGGAGGATATCCAAACCTTCTTATCTTACCGTGACTATCTGCAAAAACCCCCACGTTATGTCTGGCTCAGGTAATGTGATACAAGAATCACGACCCGAGAAGAGAAAACAAATTCCTTCTCTGTACCCTTCTAGCTACTCTTTGCACAGCACACATGCACACACAAGTGCACACACATAGTCACAGCTGCTTGACAGCCCTACTGCCAGTGACATCTGGTTATCTACAATCTCCTTTACAAGAGCCCTGCTCTCTGCAATGCACCGGTGCCTCTGCTCTGTGTTAGATAAACATGGCAAACACAGATAGCAACAAGAGAGTGGTATCACAGGCCCTGCTGGGCTGCAGCAGCAGCTCCAGCAGCAGCAGTGGGGGCTCAGCAGACTTCCCACCCCCCAAGTCTGTTTGTTCACACACTCTGACAATCTGGATGGGAAAGTTGCACGAAGCAAGAATTCATTATGGCAGTGGGGGCTGCCAGGGAAGCTTCTCTCTCTCTCTTTACTTTAATGGTCGCTTAAATTACTTCTGCAGGCGTTGAAAAAGCTTTGATTATTGCACACAAGGATGATCCACAAATTCAAACTGAATCTTTCATCCTAATAAACATGAATCCAGACCTGCATTTGGATCCTGGATGCTGCCTGTGGGCTCCCTCCAGATTTTCTGCCAAATACTGCCACCAAGTGTGAATCTTAGATTTTCTCCTAAACAGATGAGAAGGAAAGAGGCCCATCCTGCTCCTGGTGACCTCAACAGACATTTGAGACTGGCCTCAGTGGCACCCACCAAAATGTTTCCACGTTTCCACAGAAATGTCTATTTCCCCTGTTCAAAACAGAGCTGTGAAAGTTGTCTGGCAGTCATCTGAAGTTTTATTTCTATCACAATAATATCTCAAGTCATTACTACAAGTGATGAAGCCCCACCCTTATTGTAAAAGAATAAGACAGAGGTGGAGTGAGAGGAGGCGACTAATGCCTAAAAAAACAATATAAATTAAAAAATAAAGGAAAAGTTGTTGCTCTATATCCTAAAAACCCACAGGTCTTGAGCCTCAGGATAATACCTTAGTAACACAACTGTCTTTTGTTTCAATAGGTTTGTACCATAATAATCAGTGTAATGTGCAAAACTGATATGAGAAATAACATATCAGTCTTGGAGAAGGAATATCTCTGTTGCTACTTCAAACAAGACTGTCCTGAGAATTTATCTGTTCACCACATGGAAAAGTAAAGATAAATAATAAGGAAAGACAAATTGAAATATTTTTAAGTGAAGCCGATCAAAACTCTACATGAAGAAGTAAAGTGACAACAGTTCGAAAAGCCTACCTTTTTTGAGTATGAACTTTATTTTAAAACGAGAACATTCATAAGTCTATCTGGTTGACTTTGAATTCCTTGTAGTAAATTGAGTTAACTCTCTGTACTTCTCAGCTGTGGCTCTCTACGTGATACCTAAGAAAGTCACTTGTCAAAAAGGATGTTGGGAAAGCATGAAAACCTGTAGTTAAAAATGAAGGGTATAATTTACAGCTTGGTACAAGTCTTTGGTTCAAATGAGTTTAGTAAGCAAGGCTGTTGGACTCAGCAGTGGTTCCTGGCTCCAAGTGAGTTGAGACTCCAGCGAGGACTGTTTCCATCAACCATGTTCCTTGGTTTCAGTGAAAATAAGAGGTTATAAGAATGCGATTTTATATAACTTTTTCAAGGTTCAGGTATAAACTCAGGGTCCCAAGTTGTGGCTCTGATCTTCAGCAGATTTAAATTAGCAAACACACCAGGAAGATGCACTACAAGTGCCTCATAACAGCGAGGATCCAAAATCATGGAAATTTAAAATAAGACTTAAGACTGCTGTACACAACTGAGCTCCAAGCTGCAATTCTGAAAACTCCACTTAGCTGGAAATGTGCTCCTCAGGCCATAAAGATCTCGGTTTCTATATCACTCAAAAATTTTAAATTTTTCCAGGTATGTTTAAATACTTCTGGCTTTGGATGAACATGCATCATTTCTCTTTGTTTAACAGGTTCTGACCATTCATATGAGAGTACAAAACTCAGCCTTGGGCATTCATCAGCAGTTCTTGTAGCTGCACAACAAAGGATTAGTTAAATAATATGCACTTTTCCTTAAGTTAATATGAGTACCTGTATAATTATTTCTACTGCAGGCCTTAACAGCACCAGAGGAGCTGTTATCCTTTATCAGGTAAATCAGATGCAAATTTTAAATTACTATGTGTGCCAGAGGAGCTCTTTGGATATATTAGGTAAATAATCTCACCTTTTTTTTTTATTTATTCTAGGTGGTCTAGCTTCACATCACCCAGAAAGGATTTACAGAGGCAACTAGCATTAACTTTGCTTGAAATCAGGTCTATAAATCCCCATATATTGATGAGAAGCCAGACCCTAAAGTAGTAATTCTAATTCTAATAGAGATCTGAATGTTGTCATAAATCACAGTATTACAGAATGGGAAAAAGGTAAAACCTACATTAGAGACACTTACAGCACACTTCTTTCTGGGACAGACTGTAAACTTTTCAATCCTTCATCCAGTCTGGTTTGGAATGTTTCAAGTACCAGATCTTCTGTCAATCCCCTGAGGAAAATATTCTGTCCCCACAGAGCAAGCATTGTTAGGGGTTCTTTCTGGACATTCAGTTCAATTATTCATTTATTCACTCCTAATTATGCTCACCTCAATAAAAAATTGTTCTCCTCAGAACTGCACTCAGCTGGAGATACCTCCCCATGCCCCCTGCTATTATTTGGACAAAGTTAGTGATTCCATTATTCATTTGCCTCAAGTGAAGCTTGTATGTCTGTCTTCGTGGGATTTCTCTGTGTTTCAATTCCCCAGCTCTACAATAAGTCTCACTTTCTCACATCCTTTATCTATTCTTCTAAAAGCTCTAACACAGGGTCAGTCTTTATTTGTGTACATTATCTACAAGCAATACTTCGGGAGTCTGGGGTCAGCTTCTCAAATACTCTGAGATACGAATGGAAAAGAGTAATAAGAAAAGGAAAAGGTGCAGATGATTCTATTTAATTGTGACAACAAATTGCTATTAGAGAATGTTAACTGAAATAAGTATCCCTTTTTAAGCTTATCTGGTTATCACCGGCCCTGAATAAGTTTAATTCCAAAAGTAGATTGAGAATCTAACTTGTCATCCTGTGTGTTGGAAAGTAGCCAAAGAAACATTTACAATAATTCTAAGAAAAATATCCATTCTGAAACAGATGTTTAAAAAAGAAAGTTGAGTTGAGTTTTGCATACATGCAACTAGACCATTGTTTTCTAGATTTAATTTTTTTTTTCCTGAAGGACAATTAACCAGGGAAAATGCCAGCCAACTTTAAATTTGAAATTGAAGAATGTGCGTGTGGACCCAGAAAAAAAAATTGCTTGTCTAATTTATTCAGGCTGAATAAGAGAAAAAAAATCATGTTCCCAAAACATTTTTTAATTTCTCTAATTGATACAGCTGTAGGTTTCTTGGCTGCAGCAAGGAACTAAAATTTCAAGGGAACTTTAGTAGTAGTAAAGAAACCAAGATACCAATTCCAGATCACCTGATCTGCTTTTTGGATTCAATCAGGAGGTTTCACCTTCTTATTTCTTGTCTCAGTTTCTTCTTGTGATGTTCGTTTAAAAGATGGTGAGGAAGATGAATTAATGGCAATATGTTTGTATGAACCCTAACAACACAGATGCTAGGATTCAGCTGGGTCTAGCAGATGTGAATAGTCCAACCATGGGTACTACCTTCACTTAAAACTATACAGAAAATATTTTACATTGTTTCTTGTCCTTGGCACTATAAAAATAGAGAGATTCAAGTTATTATTGACAAGTTCAAGTATTTTTCTAAAATAATTTTATATTACTACAAAGCCGTCTGGACACATGTCATGGTCCTAGTTGAAGTACCCAAGAACTAGTAATTTATCCTCAAAGTTAGAGCCTAAGTGTCCCAATTGCTTTACATTTGCATCTTTTCCTCCTTCATGTTACTCATTCTCATTCCGTTTTAAAGAATGTGTTTGTACCCTCTGTAAAGAGGTGAAAAGGTTTTCATGAAGGTGTTTCTTGGAAACTTCAAGCCTAGACCATGACAATTACACCCCAGTGGAGGTTTATCCCTTGGCAGCAGGTGGTGACCAGCTGGTATAGAGGTAAGAGCAGCATTCTTGTTGTTGGGAGTACTTGGCAAATCCAATTACTTCCCAGAACGTAGTTTAAAAACGTACAAGAAAAATACTTATTCATTCCCTGCAACTGCCCCGTTGCTTATATTCTTGCCAAGGCCTTTTGATATTCCTAGGAAGTGAGGGGTTGGGCACAGTTGAGTGAAAGAAAATTTGTTCCCAATTGACCACTGAGTAGATGGTGCCTAGGATAATAAAGGACTACTGGATAAATATATTTGTACCTAAAACATGTAGTGATGGGTTCCAAATTTTATTTTTCTTAAACTTTAGACAATGACTCCTTATATTGATGTTACCACTGTTACTTAGGATAATACCTAAATGAGTTCCAGCCTGTGTGAACAAAGAATATGGGATTTTCATTTGATATTTGATCATATGTCTGGGTCCCTCCGGAAAACTTTATTTACTCTCTGCTTCATAAATAACTCCTAGAGGATCAAAGGTCTGGGCATGAAACATCAAGGCAAATTTGTTCCTGGATGATCCAGTAAAATCAATAGATACACATCAGGGATAAATTTGTCCTAATGTGTTTACCCATACATAAAAACTCTATATGATCATCACATCTATTATGGTATGATACAAAAAATCACAGCTATTCATAGTCCTCTTTGTCTGTCACACACCCCACAGCTAATTTTGTGTTACAGTAGAGAAAATAACTGCTAAATACCATCAGCCTCTTCTGCATATTCAGCATGAACCAGGGTCTGTCCTTACACCTTAATCTATTTCAGTATGAGGCTGAATCTTAAAAAAAAAAAAAATATGCAGAACATTTTCAGTCTGATCTCAATAAACGTTTTATTTTTGGAATTTGGGAGTATTAATTTAAGCAGTGTTTGTCCTGATTTCCTAATAGTTTCTCCACACCATGATAACATGATACAGTCTTAATTTTCTGAGAACTAGAATGCTAGAAGTGCAAGATATGCTCAACCCTGGGATGCCAGGGGAATGGTTTCCCTGGTAACAGCAAGCACATAAAAAGTATTCAGAGCAGTCCCTGTTCCCCCTCTGTTTTAAGCCTCCATTGATAGGGGAATGAAATCTAGTTTGGGGTTTTTTTTTTTTTTTTTTTTTTTTTTTTTTTTTTTTTTTTTTTTTTTTTTTTTTTTTTATTTAAGGTGAACTGCAGGGCAGAAACTCAGGGATGAGCTTTATTACATTTTGCCACCTTGTGGACCAAAACTGTAGGAAGGGAATTTAGGGAAGATGGTCATGCAGCCCCAGAGAGAACACACAGTCACAGGAGGAAAAGAGAGAACAAACAACCATTAGAAAAACACAGCTTATTTTCAAATAACTGCTTTTATAAGGTCATCTTTAAAACGATCCAGAGAGATTGTAGGGTTCAGCCTAAGGCTTGGCTCCGATTCAGCAAGACACTTGGATACATGTCTACCTCTAATCTGAGGAGCAGACGCTTCGATTTGAAATGCAGATCCTCTGTGTTTCAGGCATTTGGACAGTCCCACAGAAATTAGACACCTGCTTCAATATCTCACTGAACCATGGCTTATATGATGTCACTTTCAGATCATTCAGACCTTGCTGTATTTCTGTTGCTTCTAAAAGAATCTCAATTGGGCTCCCACTTCAGAGCCCAATTACCTTTGAGAGGGTGCAATAAAACTGAAATTTGTTTTCAACCTGCCATTGTTTTGCCTGCAATGACATTTTCAAGTGAGGACATGTAAGTTTAATTTGTCTGCAGTTTGACATGTCTCATTAATAGTGGTTCTAGCTGTGGTTTTGCACACAGGGAAAGAGATTTAAACCCTAGGCTAAAAAAGTTTATTATATGATCAGTCTTTCATGAACACTCCATACCTATAATCTTTAGTATGGGAGGGGATGGAGATGAAGTTTATGGGCACTCTTACAGTGAAATTTCTCATGGACAAGTCTAAAAATATGAATATGACTCATCCCTTGAAATCCCTTTATTTTGACCCCTTTGATATAACAGACATAGATAATTTATGGAAAATAATATATGGAAAAATGTAAGCTCCTGGTATTATGTGTTCGAGTTATTACAGAGACTCATGAGTTTTAGATTATTTGCAACATGGGAAAAATATTTTTTAAAATAGAATACCCCACAAACCCATTGGTTCTGACAGAAAAAATTATACATGAACAAACAGAAATTATATCTTTAGCCTCACAATGAATTCGACTTGAGCTTCTGTTCTTTTCCCTCCTTTCTTAATTCTAGCGCCTTTGCCATCGCTATACTCTTCTTGTTCCTGTGTTTGCTGAGACTTTATATTCCCCAAGTGAATGAGCATTCCTTTATCCTAATTGAATCTTTTCAAAATGCTTTCCCACTTTCTACAATTGTTAATACTGGTCTGCAATTTCTTACTCTTCTCCCCTGCCTCTTTGCAGGCTTTTGTAAGAGCTTCCCTTGGGCTTTGTAGTAGGACTAAAAAAGAGAAAGGTGACATTTAGCACTTCCATTACGTAAAAGTAATCTGGACTATCTTTTGCGATGAAAAGAAATTCA
Organism: Pipra filicauda; assembly: GCF_003945595.2. NCBI lineage: Eukaryota > Metazoa > Chordata > Aves > Passeriformes > Pipridae > Pipra > Pipra filicauda. The sequence continues at coordinate 774,641 of NW_024104640.1, forward strand.
CTATCTCCCTTAAGAAAAACGAACAACAACAAAACAAAACAAAACAGAACAGAACCAAAAAAACCTCATTAAAATATGAAGTCCAGAGAGAAAGAACAATTTTTCATAATAACTTGATATCCTATCCTGAGTTTTCGTATCTCTCCCATAGCACATCAACCCGCACCCGACATTTGCAACATCAGGTCTTGTGTAGTGAGAGAAGCACTTACAAACAGATGTATTTATGACCTTTTCCTGGTCTTTGATTGGTAGGTTTCATTGTTTTTAAGGTTCATTAATAAGCACTGCCTTGAGCCTCCATGCGAACTGCTCATGTTTGGACAATAATGACAAGCATGTTGTACCATCTGGGTGCTCCATAAAAAGCGCTTCCCATTTGCAAACAAGCAATCAAGTGTGTAGAGGAAGTGTGCTTTCCTAAAGAGAGGGAAGAAAACAAAATGAAGGAGGAAATTGGATAAGATACAATGACCTACTTACTGCTTTCATTAATTACAATAACCATTTAATGTTACCCTCACCATGGTAAGGCTACTTCAGGGATGCTGCCTGCTTCCTATCTCCTGTGAAAAAGCCTCAGCTGGAACTGTGAGGTCTCAGGGCTCTGTCCCCTACCCTGACAGGCATCAAGGCAATCATATTGCTGTCACTTGCCCACTCTGTGCTCTCAGGGCCACTCGTGCTTATCCTGCTGGCCCCAAAAGCTGCCTCTGTTTCTCAGAAATTTCTGCTTTTCAGGATTACGGGCAGCCAAGCTGGTGGACTTTGGCTCTCAAGGTAATAAAAGAATGATAAAAAGAGCAAGTATACAGTGTCCACATCTCAAGGTCAGTCAGCAGTGCCTTCCTTTAAGCTCCTGGTCTCTCTCAGGTGCAAATCAGCATTCTAGGCTTCTTCCTTCTGCCCCTCTCACCATCACTCTGGGCACGTCTTTCTCAGCTGGTAGCTTTTCCCTGTTAGTTCTACAAAAGCCACTGAACTACACTGCAGTTTTATTCTTTTGTCTTCTAATAGTACCTAATCAATAGACTTTGCAGATTAGAGAATTAATCCAGTGGTGCCTTTTTGTTGCAGCACTGCACATCTCTCTCTCGCTCATGTCCTCTCCTACACAGCTTTCTACCTCAATACATTTCCATGACTTTCATCCCCCCTAGCTTGGTACACTGCTATTTAAAGCAAAGCTATTGCAGATTTGGTATTTAAACAATATTAGTGTACTCACCACATCCGTGTATACAGAATATGCTTACCCTGCCATCTGCTTCCCCTTACACACACACTCTTACTTCTGCCCTTGGGAAGATGAGAGAGCAAACACCTGACAGATGCTTAGTTACACTGCTTACTATTTCTGGAAAATATTCAGGTGCTGAGTTTAGAAAGAGGAGAAAGGCAGTGCAGGATTAGGACAAATTCCCCATAAATCTATCAGAATTATCTATCTGGAAGAATTCTTGAAAAGATTAGATGTGGGAAGGAAACACTCTTTCTCCTTTTTCACACCATTCAGTTACAACAGCATCATTGACAGTCAGTCTAGGTTTTATTCAAATCCAGAGTTACTGCATAATGAAATATACTGTATTTATATATCCATTCCCATCTCTTCAGTATGTGAGCACCCTCTAGTATAACTCTAAGTGATATAATTAGCATCTGTCAAGTGCGGCTCACTCTCCACAGGGGGGAAAGAGTGCCTGTGGATTTTCTTTTCTTCATCTGTGCCCAGTTCCATGTGTCTGTATTAGCCAAGATAATAACAAAAAAAAAAAGGACTTTACACTGGGCACAAAGAGGAGAGAGGTGAGTGGTGAGTCCTTCGGCAGTTTGTGACGCTGGTGCTCAGTCTGCTGTTGACACAACTCAGCAGAGTCACAGCGTTGCAGAATGGGTAAGACTGGGAGAGACCACAGTGGGTCATCTGGTTGAGCCTCATCCCAGAGTGTGTGGCACAGGGTTGTATCCAGGCAGTTCTGGAATATCTCCAGTGAGGGAGACTCCATACCTTCTCTGAGCAACCTGTTCCAGCGTTCAGTCACTACACAGGAAAGAAGTTCTTCCTCATGTTCAGGTGGAATTTCCTGGGCATCAGTGTCTGCCCTGAAATCTTAAACCTAAACTTCATGTATTTTTCTGCACATTATGACCTTTAGATGACTTTTATGATCTCAACAGAGCTTTCACAGTGCTGTAGATGGAAGGCTGAAGTTCCAGGGCACACTATGATATTCTTCAGCTCCTTACCTCTTAAGCAGACTTATTGGAGCAAAAAGACTCTTTTTTGAGTCCAGACAATCTTCCCACCCCTTCTTGGAAAGCTACCACCTCACTCTGGCTCATCTTTCTTCTTTTTTTCTTCTAGAGGAGGTTGGTTAGTTCCACAATATCCATTTACATCTTTGGAAGGAACACACAGTGTGCATCTGAACTCACTCATAAAATACCTCAAGTTCGTTCACATTCCTTTTTTCCTCGGCCTAAACTGTTCCCCTGGGAGAGACAAGTAGAGCCATCACTTACCAAGGAGTTCAGACTGTCATTCAGGTCTGCTGTGCCCTGATATATGAGCACTCTGTAAATAGCCACTGAGGTCTTGAATATTCAGCATGATGGAATTTGTTTAGTCTAGAGTAGGGAACAGTGAGGAGACACATAAGTATCTTCAAATGTGTAAAAAATGGCTGCAGAAAGGAAATGAATAAAGTGTTTTTCATGTCCACTGGGGCTAAGGCAAGCAGTAATGGGTTTAAATTGCAGTAAAGATTTAAGCTGGAAATTAGGGGAAAATTCCTACTGTAAGAATTGTTAAGGAAGCACAGAGCGGTTGCAGATGTACCATTTTCGGAGGTTTTTAAAAATCCCTTGGAGGTATCTTTGTCAAAAAAACCCACCACTTAAGTACAGTTGTGGTAGGCAAAGATCATCTGGCTCTGAGTTCCCCTCCAGCCCTGTTATCTGCTTTTGTGGGCAGCTAACAGTGAGCAAGGGCTAAACCTGATCTATGGAGGCACCTGAGAAAGTATTTGTCTTGCCTGATGATCACTGTCATCTGCGGGAATCAGATTGAATTTCTCATGTACATTTTCCTACCTGGAAATGTGACTGCTTTTTTTATGTTTGTCTCCCACATTACAATTTTTATCACATTTTGAAAAGGCTCACTTGTGGAATATTTATTTTTTGATGTTGTGTCATCATTTCCCTGCAAGTTCAATGCGGCTTCTTTTTCATTTTTTAAAAATTATGATGATCTATCTAAAAATATTTCAAAAGGGTCCCATGAGCAAATGGCCTTTGCTTCTAACATTCTGCTTGCTGTCCTGCCTACTCTTCAATACATCATTTAGAACCCAATCTGTCTTCAATTATCTTATTTATTTTTGCAAACTATTCAAATTGCATTCAGCTAGGATTTGATTAGCCAAAAGATGAGATGACTTTGGCTTCTGTGCTAGCCAATAAGCAGTTACTCTAACCTTGATTATCTCACCAACAGAACACAATGTGCTGATAAAAGGTTTTTGGATTGACATCTTTTTCTGAGAATTCAAAGTACATGAATTTTAAGTGCTCCTATTCAGAAAGCTTAAATGAAGGACCAAAATACCTTCTTTTAGTTGTCCAAAATCCTGTAGAGCTGTAGCTCAGAATGGAGAGCAGATCGACAAAGTCTTGAAGATGCACTGTGTAGACAAGAGATATTGCTCTGCACTTCTTACCCTGCCTAGGTCCTCTGAGGAAAACTTCATCCTATCATAAAGCAGGAGTCAGAAGTGAATGAAAAAAAAAAATGTTCAAAGCCAATCTTTGGGGAGGTGCAAAATGAGTTTAGAGAAAGGAGTTTTAGCCATACACAATAATTAAAGAGAAGACATGTTGAATTTTGTGTTTTGGCAATCTCACCTGTGACTGTAGTTACATATTTAAAAACTAAAAAAAAAATATCATCCAGTACATTTTATTTGAAACAAAGCTTGAGGTTTAGCAGAGATGAGTTTGACCAAAGAATCACAAAGGCCTGGAAATCTGTAGCATGCATTCTTCCATTTTAGATTTTATCTTTGCAGAGTGATATAAAAATTTGCAGTTTGCCAAAAATTTGGAAAAAAACCAACCAAACACACACACACACACACACACACACACATACATAAACTAAAAAACAAACAAATAAAAAACTTATGAAGGAATTGGCTGAAGATTTTCCCTGAATTTGCTCACTAAGTAGTTGTATCCTCAGGGGTGTAAGGAAGACAGTGAGACCTGTGAGGATATGGTCCCAACATATCACGGGGGAGCAGTCTGGCCTGAAAAACACCAACTAGTTTTGGTTTTTGGATTGTTCTCAGGACCATTTTTTGTTCTTTACAGCATAATGTCTCTTCAGGTGAGAGCTAGTTTCCTCCTCTTTATTGTTGTTGCTGGTGGTGGTTTTGGTTTTTTTGTAAGGTAGTATTTTTCCAGTATTATGTATGAGTCCTCTCTGTACTGGTATTTGGATAAGTGTTATTCAATTTGTTTGACAAACCTGAAAGAGCAGAGATGGAAATGGGATGAAGGTATTCACTGCATTTAAGAGCAGTTCCCAGATCTTATGTCTCACTTGGGAAAACTAGTTACTTCTTTTGCCAAATTTCCCCAAAAACCAAATAGACTGGAACAACTCTTTTTTTTTTTTTTTTCCTATCTGTTTTCTTATGTCCATCTCACCCATACTGCTCTCTAGGCAAAGACTATCTTTTCCTCTGGATGTGCATATACAAAGAACTTGATTTTGCAGCAGTCATGAGAGCAGATCAAGATCTTTCTCCTAAAAGAAGGTTTCTCATGGGTGCATCTACGTGACTGAAGGAATGGAATCACAGAATCATTAAAGCTGGAAAGGCCCCCAAGATCATCAAATTCAACCTCTGACCATTCACCACCTTGTCAACCAAACCAACCACATGCCACATCCAGTCACTTCTTGAACACCTACAGGGATAGTGATTCCACCACCTCCCTAGGCAGCCAAATCCAATGTCAAACCACCCTTTCCATGAAAAAATTCTTCCAGATGTCCAACCTGAACCTCCCCTGGCACAGCTAGGGGCCATTCCCTGTTGTCCTGTCACTTGTTCCCTGGGAGCAGAGCCTAACAACCTCCCACTGGGGAGCTGCAGAGAGCAATAAGGTCTCCCCTGAGCCTCCTTTTCTCCGGGCTAAACAATCCCAGCCCCAAAGCCTGTCCTCACATGACCTATTTCTAGAGAAGAGTAAGATCTAGAGGAGAGTAAGTTCTAGACAAGACTAGATCACACATTCATCCCAGAGAGAGACAGAGTTTTGAGGGTTTTGCTGGTTCACATTTCTACGTTAGTTTTATTTCTGGCACATTTTTCTCATAAGAGCTGAAAACGTGCCATCTTTTGAAAAGTGAGTGTCACTCTTTAGTGCAGTCCTGTGGCTTTAGGAGATACCACTTCATATTAGAATCATAGAAATATGGAGTCTTTAGGACTTAAGCCAATGTTTTTGGTGATTGATGTTCTCAGCCTGGTATCTCTGAGGTTTACAACAAGGTTCCTCATCTCTTCCAGTAAATCCCTTTCCATCTTTTGTGCTTTTCATCCAGGTGAAACCACAGAAAATCTTGGTCATAATTTGTAAATGTCATTTGTAAACTTCATTTTTAAATAAGCCATTTGTAGATGTCCACATGCAATTGCTTTATCGGTTTGTGCTCAGAAAGATCACACAAGGAATTGGCAAATGAGTGGAGAAGGGAGGTGTGAGTGACTGCAGAAGTGCTATTACAGCACAGGGAAAAGCAATAGTTACATCAGAAAAGTATAATTACATCAGAAAAGTATAATTACATCAGAAACAAAATTATAACTGCAAAAGTGAACTGCAATATTGTCTCTGCCAAATAAAACAAATAGGAAGTCAAATCCGTCTAGATACTGGGATAGGTAAGCAGGACATGGACTGATGGAAAATAGTTTAGCAATATTCTGCTTAAAGTAAAAATAGCCAAAGACTTTGAAGTCATTGTTTGAGATATCTCCTCGTTCCTGAGTGTGTGACATGACAGCTGGATGAGAGATAACCAGGTAACCCAAGGGTAATCACTTTAAAGGATTAAATGGTGAGAATGACTTGATTGACATACCTGTTGAATCCAGTTTTTGGATTATTACCTGTTTTTTTTTTTCCTACCAGTTCCCAGGAAATCATTTCCTATCATCCCTTGAGGGTTTTTTTTGTTGTTTGTTTGGGTTTTTTTGGGGGGAGGGGATTTTAAGGAAACACTTGAAATAATTCTAAAGAAAAGTTTTTCTATTTGATTGTTTATTTTACACTGTCTGTGTGATCATATTGGGATCCTCCTAAACAGAACACATTTGCTAAACATCATTATCTGGTTTTATTTTTCTGCCTTAGTCCATGACAAGAATTTAAATGCAGAATACACAGGGGGAAGCTTGGATCTACTTTACTCCCTGAAAGCTACAGCAGCTAGTGGTCTGGTCATTCACATCACAGGGGCAAGGGCAGCTGTCAGCTTTGCATTTCAGACTTCAGCTGCTGTGAAAATTTTCATAGAAATAAATTCAGTGTCATATGTGATCTCTTAACATGTGTTCGTATGAAATGCCTGAGGTGTAAGATATCTAGTGTTTCTCTCACCACAGGTCTTGCAGAGCAGTATCAATCTTTTAGGTGTCTCCAGTATAATCTTTGATAGTAAAGGAAATACTTTTTTCTTGTCTCTGTAAAAGATTTTTGAATCTCAGTAGCAGATTTTCTGTTAGACTTCATCACAACTTCTTATTTCTCATAATGAGGATCAGGTTATGTATTTTTCTAGTGTGATTCATCCTCTGCAAGCTACATGCCATTTTTGTCCCAAAACTGTAAACTTTTGATGGTCCCATATGTTTTGTGCTGTGCTGGAGGCAGAAGAAAAACATACCAGTCTTGTTTTAGTATTTGGGCTGTGCTGGAATTTGGAGTAGGAAACCAGATTCCAGCAGTTAACCCTTTTTTTAGTCAAGAATTCTTCTGAGTGAGTTCAGTAAGCCTGGAGTCTCAGATGATGAGGGCAAGGACTACATCTTCTTCTCCACTGCCTCCAGAGACAACGTTGACTCCCCCACATAGTAACATTGCATCAGAAGGAAAAAAGAAATTCTTTTTCTTAGAAGAAATTAGGTTCAAACTTTACACAGGCAGTTACGTGGGCTGTAGGTATTGCCTTCATGGAGCTAAAGTTATCATCAAGGGTTTCCTATTCCTGGAAAAACAAAACAAGCCCCCTCAAAAAAATCCAACAACAACAAAAAACCCCAACCAATTGACTTACCAAACAAAAAAATGCACCAAAAAACCCCAAAACAAACCAACAGACAAAAAAAACCCACAAAAACCGCCCCAAAAATCAAACCACAAAGAAAAAAATCATCTGATTTTAATTTTCTTTTTCTCACTATAATGCTGAATTGATTGAAACGCTGCTACCTCATGGTATGGAATACATACCTTCTCAAAAAGCTGAGACTTTGTCTGATTATAGTTCTTTATCCAGCTAATTAATTTAGCTTCTATTATAATCCTTCTTTTAATCACTGTCTTTTCAATCTCTTCATTTCACTCAGACCATCTTCCTTCCACTTCTGCCCTGATGCTTTAATTCCACTCATCTCAGAGCTCAGCAACTGTTTGCTAAATTTTCACAAGAAGTTTTAACACAAAACTATTAACCTTGGACAAAGTGTTTTGGAGCTTTTCGTTTGTATGCAGTAGGGATGCTCTTTGTGGGAAGGCAGTGAGAGGAAGGAACCTCCAAAAGAAATATAAATCAATATCTTAAATTACTCAAATGTACTACAATATGGCACCAGTAGCTGTTACATATTTTTTCTTTCCTTTTGAGATTCAAATACATATGCTCAGCAATTACTGTTACATTTGCATAATAGGACTTTTTTTTGATTAGCATATCTTGGACTTCTGTTTGCATTTTTTAAGTGTGGTTACTTTTATTCTCTAATTTGTCCTTATTCTCCCTTCATGTTCTGTTATACCTGCTCTTGTTTTCCTTTGCTCTTGTTTTGTTTTCCTGAGGGCTTGCTGTCTCCAAAGCTTTGTTTAGTATTTGGTTTTGTAATTAACATCAGACAGTAATGGCATACCAGGAAAGCAAGGCATATGACATATTAAATTTTAATGAAAAAATTACAAAACCGTGTGACAAATGCCATGCTTTCACAGGGGATAGCCAGTGATGCACTGCAAGATCCTACAAAAAATGTAATATACTTTATAACAGTTACTCAGCCTTTCATCCTCTTCCAAGTTTGCATGCTCTGAGGGAAATATCTTGTGGTTACCTCAGCTTTGTACACTTTATGAAATTTAAACACCCTAACTGCTACTAAAACCATCACCAAAACAGGTTGGACCAGATTCTTGGCATTGCTTTGCCAGGTAAGATGCTTTGATTAACCTCTTTACCTACTTTAGAGGACTTAGATCTAAGACAGTGTTATTCAAATGTAAAAAAACCCCAACCCTCTTCGGTACAGCCAAGTGGATTTGCAGTTTTGTAGAAGTCTTTAATACTTTCCTGCTGGTGAATCCTAGTGCCCTTATTTATAGGATAGTCCCCAGGTTTATATGATAAATACACTAATAATCTTATTTATAATGTAGTCTCTTATTTATAAGATAATTTTTTTTCAATTTTATTTGTCTTATTTGTAAAATACTGAAAATGCTTTGATATCAGGGTAGAGTTATGTGTAATTTTGTTACCGTTGTTTCATTTATTCCAACCCTCAAAATTTAACAGATTCTTGGTACTGTCTTACTTGCAGTGTCTTGAGATGTCAAATGAAACGATGGCCAAGTCGAGCTGATCTTCCTGTTCATGGCTTTGCTCTGTGAATTCATTGATTTCTGTAATTAAATGAGTTGGAAGTAAATCCCAGCCCTTTGCTGCATGTAACTCATCAGAGCTGATGGCTGAATCTTAATAAGCTGTTTAGTGTGATCTTGTGCCAGAGCAGCTAGGTGCTAACAGTTTCCCTAGTGCTGCAATTCCATGTAGCAATCTGTGGTTGTAATTGACTCTGCCAGGACAAAAGAAAGAGGAGGTGGAATGGCATTAGATTAAAATGAAACAGTGCAGTGCAGAGTGCTTAGCTCAATGAATGCAAAATTCTTCCCTTTTTGTGTGTGAGCTGAACTCGATGGTTACAATTTTCCTCCTTCTTTCAAATAAATTGCAGTGTTTCAGGCTCAGATACTTGTCTGAAGAAAGAGGTCTGAGAATGTTTCCTGTTTGGAAAATCAAAAACCCAATAACAACCACTCTGAAATGCAAACATTAAGACACTTAATTACTAAGGATAATGGCAATACCTGTGCTGTGTTCTCTGTATTCTTTAGAGTGCTGATGCCAATGTTGTGTAGTCAACATGCTCTACAAGAATGCAAGAATAATGGTATTGTGGTATGCCTTGAACTAAAAAGAAATAAAATAACAGAACCAAACCAAACAAACAAAATCCCAAACGAAAATCCAATCCAATGCAAACAAAATGAAAAAAAAACCACCTACAAGCAAACAAACTACCCAAGATATGATGCTTGTTTTAAAAAGGATAAATCAGAACCCAGCAAATGAAAAAGCACCACCCCATAAAATGGAAAACTACGAAATAGATTATTATTAAAAAAAAAGAAAAAAATAATGAGTTATATAAGGGAAAATGCTTAAGACATGGAATAATTCATGGAACTGAGAAAGACTGTCTACTACGTGCACGTGACTCACTCTCATTTTATTTGATATGTGCTCTTGGATAAAAATTTCCAAAATATTTTGAAAAGTTCAGAAAAGGTTTCAGCTGTCCATGGATGAAAATTGCACAAGAGCCCATCAGTTTGCTTGGTCCATTGACTCCTTGCTTTCTGAGGTGTGGTGGGGGGAAACAGTTTTCCCCCTGCAGTTATAAAATGGTAAAACCCCAGGGGATGGTGACCCTTGAAGTTTTGAGGTTTTTACCCAATGAGTGCTTCTGCAAAATATAAACATATAACAAGCAGAATGGAAGAGAAGGTAGTTGTAGTTGTTGTAGAGGAAGTAGCCATGTTGTGAAGCCACGAGGAGTGAGGGCAGGAGCCCCCACTGGGGGCTGGGCCCCCCCAGCCCCCGGCAGAGGGGTTACAGAGACTTGGAACAGTGTTAAGCTGGACTATGCATCTGTAGCTATGAGCTGGGAGATGTTTCTCCACTGTGAGCCACAGCAAGAGATATGGAAAAGCAGAGGCAGAGACAGCAGTGAACAGAGGCTATGGCTAAAAGCCAACAGATAAGAACTGAACCAGAGAAGCAGCAGTAAACAGCATGCAACCAAAGAAGACACAGAGTTGTCTGAGGGAGCCGAGAGAGAGAGTTGGCAGCAGAGAGAGAGGAAGTTGGGGTAAGAACTGAAGTAAAATCCCATACCCCTCTGAGACCTCCGAGAAAGGAGGAAGATGATGAACTCTTACTTGAAAGAGTCTTGAAGTGCAACATGCACTGCAGAGAAGAGCTGAGAAGCTCAAAGTGTCTTGGAAAGCTGGCCCAGGACGGAGAAGGAATGCAGAGGGGGTGACCTTGGTCCCCTTCGCTGCTGCTGCCAAGCTGGCAGCCTGAGACAGAGCACAGGAGCTCTGGTAGAACTCTTGAGGCAAAGGCCTTCAACTGAAAGCCGCCCAAGATGTTCTGACTCAGGGGTGAATCCCCTGAGGAAGGGACCTTCATGGGGGTCTTACACCCCATGATATGACCGTGGTGAAGCGAGTTTTGTCCCTGCTATGCAGTCCACGGAAGAGAAGACCCTCGCTTGGAGACGATGGGCCGAGGGGCTTGGATCCCCCTCGTGTGTACTGGCAGAGATCCAGATAGAGATGCTGCATGAGAAGAAGAGAACCTGCTGCCTTAGAGACATTGCTGCTCTGAGAGTGGAAAAGAGGTCTTTTCCTTCTTCCCTCCTGGACTTTTATTTGGAGGGGAGAAGAGATTTGTTCCCTTGTGAATACTTATGTCATGGTAGAGATAGCTAAGATTGTATACAATGTATTGTAGTATTTATTTTGTACAGTCATTGTAATATATTCCCTTTCCCCATTTAAGTCTCATGTGGTGTCTGGAAACCGTCTCACACTGGGCTGAGATGTGGGAGGGGGTTTGGACTAGGGAATTAGATTTTTGGGGCTCTCAAACCATGACATAAGGACATGAAGCCAAACACTTCAAACTGTGATAAGCAAGGAGACCTTACAGCACCTTCCAGTACCTAAAGGGAGCCTACAAGAAGGCTGAGAAACTTTTTACAAGGGAATAGAGCAATAGGACAAGAGGGAATGTTTCTAAGCTGTAGGAAGGTAGATTTAGATTAGGTATTAGGAAGAAATTCTTGCCTTTGAGGGTGGTGAGGTCCTGGCACAGGTTGCCCAGAGAAGCTGTGAATGTCCCATCCCTGGAATGTTCAAGGCCAAATTGGAGGGGGCTTGGAGCAACCTGGTCCAGTGGAAGGTGTTCCTGCTCATGGCAATGGGGTTTGGAACCAGATCATCTTTAAGGTCCCTTCAAAGCCAGACCACTCCATGATTCAGTGAATCCCTGATGGCTTGAGAAGACTTTTCCAACTGATAGGCACCCTGTCTGTGTTTTGCATTCGTTTTTTTTTTCTTTTTTTTCCCCCACTGCTGGAGTGATCACCTGTACCTACAGCCTGATAGAAACGGATGGAATGAAGCTGTGATTTGCTCATCCATAAGTCACCCATTATTGACGTGATTCAGTCTCAAGTTGTTCATGTACAAATAATAGTGCTCAAACACTGAAGGTAGATAAGACAGTAAAACCAAAAGTTAGTTTCAAATGAATACCCAGCTAAGCCAGCTCATGAAATAGGTGAACAGGAACCACAAAGAGGAAGCTTAAGAGGTTGTTTCCTCCTGTTTCATGCTGGACTTAGCAGCCGGAAGCCAATACAAACACTAGAGGAAAAATTGCTGTGATCTCCTGTACGTATACAAGGTTTTCTTCAAAGTGAAAAGCCAGAGATTTATGAGACGCAAAGCAAAAACCTACTGGTCATGCAGGGGAGAAATTATGTGGCTTGTAACCAAGTTTTAGTGCCTTGAAAGTTTTAAGTATTATAGACACATATAGTCACAGAATGGTTTGTGTTGGAAGGGATCTTAAAGATGATCTCGTTCCAATCCCCCTGCAATGGGCAGGGACACCTTCCACTAGACCAGGTTTCTCCAAGCCCCATCCATCCTGGCCTTGAACATTCCAGGGATGGGGCAGCTACAGCTTCTCTGGGCAATGTGTTCCATATGCAGCTGAATAACTTTTTCTTTTCCTTTTTTTTTTTTTAAATGGAAATTTGTAAATCCAAGATGATGATACACATTGTAATTAATACCATTGTACTGTGAATATCCAATAATTTTTGCAGTAGGCTTCAAGGACTTGGAGAGAGACTAGAAAAGTCCTGCTGACCTTCTAAGGATTATTTAATATTGTGTATAAGGTCTGGGTAAGATGTAACATTTTCCTGTTGAACTATGTCAATGCCAAATTATGGCAAAAATTTTTAACTTGACAGCTACTAGGCAAACACATCTTACCTCCACACAGTCAAATCCTCCTCCCTATACGAAGATACAAGAAGATTGTCAAACCATAAATATGAAAGAAGGGTACTAGTAAAATGAAATTCAGGAGAATAGTAGAATAGGGGTAAATAAAAGTAAATGAGCACAATATGAAGGGGAAAAAAAAGAAAATTTTTAAGAAACCTTGGCTAGAAGGATTATTGAAGAGACTACATTGATAAAACTGGCATTTTGGACATGTTGGTATGGTTTGTCTGAGTGGCATGTTGCACTTGGACTGTTACGGGAACAGAAGGTATAAAGTTGGTTGATGGTTTGTGATTGACACCTCAGGGAACTCCCCTGCCTCTGTGATCTGATTGAACTTAAAAGAGGCTTTTAGTAAAGATGGCTTTTAGGTCATGGAGTAGAGCTAGAAAACAAGAAGAGAATTTTCTTAAAAGCACAGGTAAAATTGAGTTGCACAGTACTGAATGTAAGAGGCAAAGGCTAAAGGTTTCTCTTATGAATAGAAAAATTGCTTACAAAATCTTAGACTGTAATTGACAAAGGCACTTCTCTAAAAAAAGAATTACTTTTCTATTTCAAATAGAAATCAACATTTCTAGATTTTTTCTAAAGACTTTAAATTGGGAAAAATAAATGCTTAATAGTACTTAATACCGTTTCTTTCTAATAGGCCATTAGTCCAAATCAGAAAGAAATTATGAATATAATAGACGAGGACTTTAATTGGATGGGCAAATAAATTAACACTAATTAAGTAGGGGTTTTCAGTGTTGTAGTTAGGCAAAAAGTCAAAATTCATCTATCAAAGAAGTCAATAATTTTGTTAAAATTCTGTCACATTCTTAGTTCTGTGGTAAAGAATGAAATAAACAGAAATGAAAGATAACAAATGGCAACAAGCAAGCAAAATGGAAAACAGTCATAGCTTCCAAGTCATATTGATTTTTGAACTGCAGAAAATGGGTTAGGTAATTTAAAACACCACAGGAAAAGATTTCAGTGCTTGCTGGTAAAGTAACTCAGAAAGATTTTAAAGTAATCTTGGGACTTGCCACCATATCTAACCTTTAAAAAATGTAGAAAATAAAATTGTTAATTCTCGCTGAACTCTTTAGTACCCATATCTATTCTGTAATTAAAAATGTGTAAGATTTTACACTCTCTCATATAAGTTTGATGAAACACATTAAACTCCTCCACTGAGGTGAGAATATTATCATAGAATCAGAGAATCCTTTAGGTGGAAAAGAACTTTAAGGGCTCCAGCTGTTATCCCAGCACTTCCACGCCCGCCACTAACCCATGTTCTCAAGTGTCACATCTACAAGTCTTATACCTGCAGGAATGGTGGCTCCACCATTGCCCTGGGCAGCCTCTTCCAGTCCTTCACAACCCTTTTTGGTGAAGAATTTTTCTCCCAAGTTCCAGCTGGACTTTGGCCCTTCTAACTTCCTCCCTGAATAACCTGATTGATCCCTGTAGTCCTCCTCTGTTGCCTGCCCCTTCTTCCAGAGGTGATACACTCCTTTTTTTTCCTGAGTTCCAGTCAGAGCTGTCTATTCAAACAGGGAAGTCTTCCCCACTCGATAATCTTTTGGCACACAGAGACGGCCTGATCCTGTATCTTTAAGAATTCTTTCTTGAAGAATATCCAGCTTTCCTGGACTCCTTTGCCCCTCAGAACTGCCTCTCAAAGGACTCTCTCAACCAGGCTCCTAAACAGGCCAAAGTCTGCCCTCCAGAAGTCCAAGAGGTCAGTTTTGCTGACCTCTCTTCTTACTACTCTGAGAATTGAAAGCTATCATTTTGTGAGCACTGAGCCCAAGACGGCTAGTTGGGAGGACTATATCTTAAAAAAAAAAAAAAAGTAAAAAACTTATCTTTAGAAATTCTGAAAGGTCTGGACAAGCTCCTTGGCCTTTTGACACAATGGTTTATTTAAAATTTTTGAAACATCAGAGATATTTCATGTATTAAAATGCTAAACATCATGATTTTATGGAAAAAAATTATCAGGACTGATTTCCTATGAAAACATCAAGATGGCTCTGTGAGCAGTGTGGAAACCTCTCACAACCAGACTCCTCCACCTACAGTCTGTATGGAACCAAATGCAGTCCCCTGTGACATGACCTTGCTCTTATTTCTCCTTTGTTACGGTTTTATCTTCACATGGAACAATAGACTGCTGTATCAGGTTGTGAGGGAGAAGGAAACAGACAGGGAATCATTAAAATATTAGCTAAAATGCAAAATGCAAAAGTCAAGAGAGTCGGAGATTTTTAAAAGAAGGATATGATTTCCCTTTTGATTTGGAAGACTCTTTCTCTACCTCTGAACTCACACCTTTACAATATCTTAAGAGGATCATGGAAATATAATTATTACATGGAAAGCGGGCTAGGAAGGTAAGATAATAGAAACCCCCAAATTTTATTAAACTGTGCGAGAAACCCACTTATCTGATCTAGAAAATTAAATATGATTTATAATATAATGCATCAGAAAAATCAATAACAGAATATGTTAACATAAAATAAAAATTGTAGCAAGTTAATGTAGATTTTTGAATAACAGTATTGACTGAAGATTCTAATCAGCAAAATGCATGAAGGTTAATCCAGAGCATGCTTAGGAATAAATGAATTCAATTTGAATGTATCACTAAAATTATTTTTTGATCTAATGGAGTGATAATTGAATTCTTTTTCTAATCTGAAGCAGGGGAGATAGTAACACCACAACATAATTACTTGTCTGGTTAAATACATCGTCCTTTTTTTGTGGAAATAATTTGCTTTCAGATTCATGCTGAGAAGCTACCAGCTCCTCTTTATCATAATATAATTTAACAAAATGTAGCATTCCTTCTTCATCAAATTAAACCAATTTGTAAAATTGAAGAGTCTTTGGATCTCAGCTCTTCAATCATCCTCCATTGTTACGCTCAGATGAAATAACAGGGCATTAAAAATAAAACCTTCAAAAAGAGATTGGCTATCTTTTCTTATAAGTAGGACTTTAAGGAGAAGAAAATAGGGAGAAGATGTCCTTCAAGATGGAAATGACTTGAAGGATTTCTGAGAGGTACACAGACTACAACCTTGGATTGCTGGATCTCTGTTACAGACACCTCAGGAATGCCTGAAGCCAGAGCAGCTTACTCCAGCAGAACCAAGGAAACATCATTAAGGGTGCAAAAACACCTCTAAGGTCATCAAGTCCATCTGTTAAAACCATGTCCAAAAGTGCCACACATGCCTTTTGACGGGGCTAATGACTCCACCACTGCCCTGGGTAGCCTGTGCCAAGCCTTGACAACCCTTTTGGTGAAGCAATTTTTCCTAATGTCCAATCTAATCCTCCCCTGGTGCAGCTTGAGGCCATTTCGTCTCATCCTGCAAAGCCTCAGTAGCCCTAAGTATCAGAGATATCGAGCACAATCCCCTCAAATGCCTCCTCATGCATCAGAGCAGGGTAGTTGATTCTGGGACTTCTTTTGGTTTTGCTGCTGTTTGCAGCAAGTCCTAATGTGAAGACAGGTAAGTACTTACTCAATAGGTCACTAACACCTATTCTCTCACATCTGTTACCACTGGAAAACAATAGGGTTGCTTGTTTATTTTGAAAGATTCCTGCTGTATCTCAGCCTCAGAATTACTGGCCATGTAATGACATTTAGAAGTTGAGAACTTCTCATGCTCCACACGATTTTAATCCCACAGATATTGTTGCCTCACAGGCTTTGATTTGAGAGTTGATCTTTATTCAATACACTTCACTGAATAAAGTAGGTGCAGGTGGCCTGTCAGAGAATTAGAGAGTCATAGAATGGTTTGGGTTGGGAAGGACCTTAAAGACCATCTCACTCATGTCATGGCAGGACTCTTTCCACTTCCACAGCTTGCTCCAATTCCCATCTAATCTTGAACACTTCAAGGGATAGGGCTGCCACAGCTTCTCTGGACAGCCTGTTGCAGTACCTCACCAATGTTTTTCTCTGCATGTTCTTAATTAGCTTTTCTCTTAATTAGACTCTCTTCTAGGGAGATCAGTTGCACTTGTTGTTTCAGGAGACTGTGGTGACTAGATCCTCTTTAGCTAAGGGTGCAGCCCAGTAAGAGCAGATCTGCAGAGCAAAACAGTTGGTGTTGAGGACCTGGTGTGTTTATTTTGTTTATTTAGAGGGTTTTGCTCCAAACTGTTATCTGGTCCCGTGTCTTTTACCCATCAGCATTGTATTGGTGTGCGTCAGTGGGGTGCACCAGTGGCACTACAGACCATTTTCTAGAGTGATTTCACTTAAAAGGAACCCAGTGCACACACCCCAGGGGACTGCCCTGGGACTAAGCCTGAGGTAGTTGCCTAAGTGTGGTGAGTGGAAATAGCTGGGATATTGCCATGCAAAAAGATCCTTTTCATCTCAAGTGAAACTTTCTTTCATAAGTCATTTAGATTCCATATTTATGAGAATATTTGGGATGTTCACAAAAAAAAATTACGCTGTTTGGAAAGCTGACCTCTGGGACCTGCTTTGTTTGGAGGAGCTGCACCCAGACTTCTAAAGGTTTTTCGTCCTCTACATGTGACAGAAAAGCTGGGCAGCTCATTGCTCATATGTTTTTGGGGCATGCCACTTTCCTTGTTGCTTTCAAACCCTTTTCTACAAGTAATATATATTGGGGAAAGCATCCTTTTCTTTCCTTTCATCCTTTTCTTTCTTTTCAAAGTTAAATTACCTCTGTCTGGACCAGTTGGTTCTAGGACAAAGTGATCCACAACAACAGTGTGGAAGGCATTCCCAGGAACTTCCAAGGATGGTCTCACTCCTGCATCTTGACAGTGCTTTTTAAAATTCAGATCCAAATCTGAACTCTATCGCTACTCAGTAAATGTTGAACTTGCAGAATTTTAGAAGAAGACTGGGAGTAAACTCAAACATTACACTGGGTGCATCAGTGTCGATGAGGTTTGAGCCACCTCAAGAACAAACAGTTGTCCCCTACACCATAATCCTTCTCTGTGCATTTGACTATGACATTGATTCTCCAATTAGTGTTGTACCAAAATCTGTGAATTCAACCTGGATGCTATGCAGCTGGTGAACTGGTTGAAATAATATCATTGTATCACTAAGTAGCTGAGACACAGGTAAATAAATAAATTATAAAAGTAACAAGAAACTTTTAGCACCTGAAATTCATTATAGTAAGAAAAACATCTTCTCTCTTTAAGGACTCCCTTTTAATTTCATCTCCCATGAAAAAATAATAAATAAATAAATAATAAAAATACCCAAATCCAATGAATAAATAAATTCTGGTTCTTTCAGAACGTTTAGCCTCAGTTTTAGTTGAGGACACGTTGGTGCATATTAACTTTAAACGAGAAGTCCTGTAATCCACAAGCAAAATTATCATTCAGCTAATGAGTTTACAGCTGCAAAGGCCAACGTGCATCAGCTTTTGACCATTTTTGCATGATATTTGGGCAGATTTGAAGGGGAGGAGGTAGAAATACAGTAACTGTAAATGCAACACTCAGAACAACTGGTTTGTTCGTCTACAAAGACAGTTAGAAACAAATGGAAATTTATAAATTTAAAGAATGGAAATTCTTGCTAGACATTTTATTGCTAAAAGTAATTACCTTTCATCTCTGTTTCCCCCACCTCCACCAGTCTATGCTCACTGTCTAAAATAGATTGATGGAATGGTTAAGAATTCTCTCTGAGCTCTAGTGAGATTATATCAATTATTTAGAAGTGCTAAAATTTTGGCAGAGACATAATCCACCTTCTCACTTTGAAGACAATCTGGAGATTAATACAAACATGCATTAAGGGAAGAAATTCAGGCAGGGTAAAGCTAGTGTGACAAAATGAACACTTGTACTCCACTACTGCAGCATGAGGAGAAGGGAATTAGCTGTCAGATGATAAACAGGATGAATTGCCTGCTTGTCATATCAAAAGCTTTTAGCTTTAATCTGAAGATAATGGATATATTGCAAGTTATTCAATGATAAAGTTGAATTTGGGGAAATTTAAAATGAAGTGTCCTACCCTTTGATAAAAGAATTACTGGATACCTACTAATATTTTAAGCTCTTTATTTGCTATATACACTGTGCACACCAGGAATTTATCCCAGTAATCTATAAGTGGGAGGGTGTAATTTTGGCCTGATTATGAGTCTTTACAAAACATTGTGAATAAAAGCACAAATAAATATTAATTGATGTGATATTTGTAATAACATATGCTAGATAGTAAAGACTGAGATAAACTTATCTTGAGACACGTTATGAATATATTCAAGGAAATTGGGGCATAAATACACGATCCCTGCAAAAACAGCTGTTGAGATTTAAGACTGCTGTTGACCACCATTAGTTCATTACTATCTCCCTAGCTGAGTCACAGTAACAGATCAAAAGATTGCTTCTAATCAATTTCAGTGTGGTCAGTCTGCTTAATAGACCTTTAAATCAGGGAGGCTGCTGATTTAAACCAGTCTATCTGACATTCCACTGAAGCAGACTGAGGATATTTGTACATTATGTTACCTCACTCCAGCTCTGGGAGTGGTAACAGCTTTAGAGCAATAATATGCACACTAGAGAAAAACTGCATAAGCTGCTCTATCTTGGCTTGCAACAACAGGAATTTCTGCGTCCATCCTTGGGTCAGTCACTAAAATTCAAATGAGAAAGGATACTTCTGTACGTAAGTTTAATTAGTGGCAAATTATTATAGTCTGAAAAGCAGATCTGGCCTCTCCAGGTTATCATATGTATAATTATGCAGGTGAGACTAACATAAATCGTTAATAATTGACTTAAAAATTTGCCTAAGTATATATCTAGATATTTAATTTTTAACTATTTTTCAATTTATTTTTATTTTATTTTATTTCTGTAGTCTTGGAGAACTTCAATGTCAGGGGCATCAAGCTGTGTTGCAGGAACCTGCCTCCTACTGTTGACCTTATAACAGTCTCACACTTTATCCTTGTCAGGACAAAGTTGTACAGATTATGAGGTTAAAGTACCTTCTACTGCTCCCAAGACCACTTTCCACTGAAAGGAGGCTTAGGAAGCTGTGGTGTTTATGGTGATAACTTTTACCCAGTGGCATGTCTTGTCTAAGTATAGCAATTATTAGGCAAGTCTTAGGTGTCATCCAAATATCAAATGTAAATGGAAAATGAGAAATAATGTTACTTTCCCCCCCACACCTTTTCTTTTAAATGCTATTTCAAACAATCTATCTTGTTTCTGCCAAAAGTAAATCTTACCAGGCTTGCTGGATACTCTTTGTGTATTTTTACAATTCCTTCTTCCTTTTACAATCCCATGTCATTCGCTCCTGAAACATCCATGTCCTTTTTTCTCTATTAGTACTTCTTTTGTCTTTCACAAATATATGCATGTAGTAGACGAAATGCTTCAATAACACCTTTGTTTCATTTTCAGAGACAGCAGAATTAGAAGGCATATCATGCGTCGTTCACATCTCTCTGTTACACCGTACTGGCCACATGTACCCCACTGGGACTTCAGCAAGAGAGTTTGTTGCAAATCTTCCATCACAGCTAGGCTGGAACACCATTTTGCTATAAATTATAAAGCTTCTGTGGCTGAGTTTAGCTCCTGCCTAAAAACATTGAAATTTTATTTTGGAATTTGAATCTAATTGGCAAAAAAATGTGCCCTCAATGAATTTTTGATGGTTTACAGGTAATAAAATATCCTAGCTAACAGGCTATGTACATGTCTAGTAAAGAAAAAAGGGAGTTGACCATAGAATCTTCTGGTGCCCTGGGTGATTAACTGAGCTGCGAGCACAGCAGCACTGTTGACTTTACAAATCCGAAGACAAACATTGAGCTACAATATTCCATAAGGGAGACACAGATATCCTTTTTCTGGCTTAATATATTAAAATAATTCAAATTCTAATATCATTTATTTAATTGTTGTCTCCCCTTTTGTAGGCGGACTATTGTGCATTCTTTCAAAGAAAGGATTATATTTGAAGGGATTTTTTTTTCAGTAGTTCATCAATTACTTGAAGCCAGAACATGTTTGTCAATAGTCTTTTCAATGCATATGTTGATTAAGGTGAGAGAAGCAATCTGATTTGAGAAACTCTTAAAGATAATTTATATGTTGAAATGAAATATAATTCATATTTTCGTTTAAACACTTTGAAAAGTTGAAAGAAAAATCTATAACAGCTAAAAATTATTTCCTATGAATTTTCTTCTACTCTTTCTCAGTCACCTGGTTTTGATTTTATTGTTCAAATTGATAAAATTATTCCCTTAAAATACTATTTTTCTGTGTTGTTTTTAACATATTCTGGAAATTGTTGTCATAAATGCAATCTGTAATAATTTCATTAAATCATGTTTGGTTATGTTCATCAGATTATAACCTTTTTTTTTTCCCTGATTGAACCAATGTTTAAATTGGTCATTTTTAATCAGAAATCTACAGTGTAGAACTATTTCTTCATACTTTCTAATAAAAATAATTTTGATTATCCATTTTGATACCAAATAAGTGTTTACATTCCTTAAAAAAAGTTTATATAATTTAAAGATGCTTATGGCAATTAATAGGTAAGAGAACAAGTCCATTAAACTGTTTTTACCTTCCAATATCACAGTCTTATCTAAACTTTCTTCTATGCTATACTATAGGAAACTTGACACCACTGGAATATCTGTGGTAAGAACTGAATTAATACTGTACTTGAACTATTTGGAATATAAAACTAGGGATCAATCATTTCACACTAGGTTTAGTCTCTAGGTTTCAGAGAATTTTAATCCTCAAGGGCTGCATTTCTCCATCCTTTTCCTCGATAATTTTTCCCTTTTCTCAAATCATTTCTTTAAAATGTATGAAGCAGATGACAAGATTGTTGTTGTTTGTTTCCTGCTCATAAGTTAGATAAACATTTAGAAATGTCTTTTTTTTTTTTTTTTTTTAGCATTTTAAACTGGTCAGTCAAGACGGGCATCTCAAGAATCAAACTTGCAACTCCCAAATCTAGCTCATACTCTCTCAAAATTTACACTGAGATCACCTTGCCTACTAGGGATCAGGGTATAAGACTCCTGACTCTCTGAAATAAGAATCGAGATAGAACCACAGCAGAGAGTAGCAGATTAAATAGCATATGGGCTCCTTCACTGAGGAGTAAAGCAGTTGTATCGCTGAAAAGAACAACAGGTGATCCAACAGAGATTAACTGCAAAAAATGCCAAAAAAATGCTGAGAAAAAAAAAAAAAGAAGTAAAAATGCAATGGCATGATTAGATTCCAAATTTCTGTTCTGACAGCTGTGATGGGATATACTTAGATTTTCCTCATATGAGATATTACACATATTTACCATCATCATCCACCAGACCATTTGCATGAATAAGAACTTGTTTCAGTGTGAATTTCATTAATTATTTTAGACCATTAGCTTGTGACTTTGTCACTGGATATATATTATTGCAATCATCTCATCTTTAGCTGTGTTATTTAATGATCTGTTGCAATCAAAAGCTTGATACAGCTCTGCTTCACTGAATGTCTGTTAATTCATAGGCGTGGCATAAAGGGAAATCTTATAGCAAAGCTGGATACAGGATAATGTAAACAGGATGATGATTAGACAAAAAAGCAGATATTAAAAATATTCGCAGATTACAAAAGTACCTACAGAAAAGTTTCCTGTCAAAACTATGTCTTTGTATATGGCATTACTGTATATAAACACATAAAAATGGTGCTTGTTTTTCTTTTACAGTGTTTGTGATAGTTTTAAAATTATTAAATTCCTTTAAGGAAAGTAGGAAAGATTAAAAGAAAATCTTCAGGTTGAAAATGAGCTGTTTGTTGTTATTTTGCTTTACGTACCTAGTTCAAAAATTTCTTATTGTATAAAAATTATGGGGCAACTCATCAGGAAATCCCATAAACGTTATTTAACAATGACACTTGCGATCAAATTAGAACACCTGGATTTAGATTTTTTTCAAAGGACTCCCAGGAATTTGTTGATTGTGCCTATCAGGAATTACTCAGGAAAGCACAGAAGCAGATCAACAACTTTGCACAGCCTTAGGTATATAACGGGCTCTGGCTGATTTTTCCATAATGGTTATGCTCAAGAAATATTTCAAAGACCTATGAGTTGTTTGCAATTGTAGGACTCTTCTGTTTTGCTGAGGTTCGAAATAATTTGGAGATATAACTGTCAACACCGCTTTAGGCATGTAGTGCTTCAAAACAGAAGATCAGAGACTCCAGTCCTGCTTGCGTTTCTGATGGGCTTTGTGATGTGAAAAAGACTTAAAATGACCAATCTTTTTTCCCCCCACCTATTGAAATTGAAAACTACATCGGAAGAGGTACTTATCTGCATCATACATGTACAGTCAGACTGAGCCTTCGACTGGCACCTACACATGGTTCCATCATTCAATCAGAATGTAAAAAAAATATAATGCTAATGTTGTGTATATACAGCTAAAGGTCCAATGCAACCACTGTTCAGATCTGCCACAGAACACTTTTAAGTAAAGTCGAAAAAACACCCACATATTTCCCCAAATAGAAAAGTACTAAATAGTTATTATTAATAATAATAAGAAGAATAAAGACTTGCAAGTTTCCAGCCTTCCAAAGTTTGAAAGGATGAGTAGAAGAAAATAAGCCATTAAAAATAGTAATTGCTTGTATCTCTTTTAGGTCGACATTAACCTGACAACTCCAATGGTATTTTCCATCAGGAGAGTAATTAGACCTCATACCTGCCCTCTCAAACTTGACACACATTAGATTCACTAACACTGGAGTGGATTGTTGTAGATTTTTCTGGGAATGGTGGGAAGAGAAAAATGCTTGAGGAGATTAGGTCATAAATCACATATTCATCCAATTTGATATTCCCTTGTTCGGGTGCAGGTCAACTGTACCTTTATAACTGTATGTTATGTGCTCTGTCAGCTAATTCAATTCCAAACTTAATTTAAATGAAAGAATCTTCGCATGTTGTTATCTTTGTGTCATGCTGACCATATTCACTCATCTCATTGTGACATGACTGTGGTATTGGGAGAGGAGAAGAGGGCAATACATCATCCTCCAATTCAAGTTTCTAAATGAACCCAGTTTGCCTTACCCAGCAGCTGACATTAAGGGATTGCAGAACTTTGCACATGTTTCTAAAGAAATGACTGTTTTTGAGAGCTGGAGACAGGACAAGGAAAAAAATAACACATTTTCATATAAATTGCTTCTCTTACGTTCATTTCTACAAACTTCTCAAAGAGGAGGAGGAGGAGGAAAGAGATAGTTTCCACTTACCTGTTGGACAAGCAGTTTGAGAAAGTTCCAGTTTTGAAGAAATTTGTAGAGCAAGACCTCCAGCTGTCATTTTGTTACAGGGTAAGGGAAAACCTGCAACCCCACCAGTTCCAGTTTAAATCCTCAGGGGTTTTAAACCTGTGAGGCCTCACATGGCTTCCCAGGCCGTGAATGGATAAAAAATAAATAATCAGAAAAGCAACTAGGAATTTTTTTGTGGAAACTTGCAACTAAACTGCGTTTTATGAGCTTCTTTTGGTCAAAGAACATGAAACAGGAGATCTTACAATGACTTCTGAAATTCACTTCTTGGAGCTCATTGGCCACATACAGTGCTGCAAACATTTATTAGGTAGTTTGGAAGCACATCATGACTTCTAGGAGTCCTGGACAGAAACCACAGTTATCCTTTAGCCCTTATTTTTTTCAGATTTGAGACATCCAATCTAATTCAATGCTTTTCAGTTCATGAGCTCTGCACAAGAAAAGGCACAATATTCTGTTGGTTCTGAACCTTTTACAATACTACTTAAAATTTTTAGCTGTAGCAAGGTGAAAATGTAACAGAAATCACATTATTCACTCTAACTGTTACAGAGTTTTATCTGGTTTGAAGGTGAGTGCCTGAGCTCCTGTGTCTGTACAGCTCAGAAAGCTTCTGCCTCAAAATACCTTTCTTCTCTTTAAAATCCAAATAGTTAAATTATGATAGTTATATTTAAGGCTCCAATTTCCTGGAAGGGTAGACTCTCTCTTTTGATGACTGCCTAATTAGTATTCTTTAAATTTAGATGGCTTGAATTAATTGCAGCAAGAATTTCTTGAGAGAATTGGTGTTAAAATGAAGTGCACTAAATTGTGAGGTTTTCAGGCAAATGCTGGGGGTGTTTCACTAAGCCCTTCACACATCTCTGTGACAGAAGGAGTGTAATGTATTATTTTCTTATTAATTTCCAATTTAAGAAAGTCTTATGAATAATATTACTGCGGAACAAAAATAGCTAAATATAGCGGAAGATTCAGAAGATTTTTTTTTCTTGTTCCTTTCTGTTGCTGCCAGCTACCAAATGCAAAGCAAATGTTGCAGTGTAGGTTTCTTTTTCCTGGACAGTGCAATGGTTATTGAAGTTGTCCCCAGCTGGCTAGGGGAGAAATGATCCCTGGGAAGCAGGTTCGTCCTACCTGCAGAAGAAACCTCAGAGAGGAGTTTGACCATTCTGAACAGCGTCTACTGCTAATGAACTGCAGAGATATTATAGGAATTGAATCAGAATTTAGGACAGAATAAAATGTTCTGAGCAGATATCTATATTTTCACTGCTGATAAGAGACTACATTTCCCCAGAGACGTGGTGCATGCCAAAGAGCACTTCAAGCACTGGGAACTGGAGCCCTGAGTTTGTTCCTTAAAGGCAGATGCTTTGGGAAAGGAGTTCCATCCATACAACTTTCAGCATTTATCATAATTACTGCCCTGTTGAAAGTCAGCATTTTAAAAAGTCCTTCCTTCCTGAAATTAGTATAAGGGTTGTAAGGGTGCTGGGCTATAAAACATGTGCTGGAGAGGTGAGAACTGAAGGGAAAAAATAGAGGGGTCAAACAAAGAAAGTCTGAAAGCCTGTTGAAGTGAAAGAAGAAAAAGATTAAAAAATTCTTATACCAAGTGTCCAATATACCCAGGGTTAGCCTTGTAGGCAGCTGCTCTATAAATAAAATATAACTATTAAAATGGGAATCTTGTGGGTTTTGAAGGCAGATGAGCCAAAAAGGTTTCATCTTCTGTCTGACTCTGCAGGAGCCACGCTGCGCTTATCTAAGACCTGGAGGTCACTCTTTGCATAGTTTGCACGCGGCAGAATTATTGAAAAGCTTTCCTGGCCATATCAGCATTTCGGTCTTTAAAGAGAGCATTAAGAATATCAGCAGAGTAGCCAGTGTCTAACTTGTTCAGAAAAATACAAATTGGTTCTTCAGTAATTCATTATCTGATTTATAATACATGGTAAAAGGGTAGGAACTCCAGGAAGATGCTGGAACTTCCCAGCATCACCGCCTATGTCTACCATCACTGGGAGTAATGAAGGATAATAAAACAAATCATACTGTAAATAATAAATAACCTCTTCATCGTATATTTAAAAACAGAAAGCATGAAAGGGAAAAGTCCCAACAACTGAGAAGCTTTAGTAGCTCTTCTTAGTGCTTGTGGCACCAGTTGTCAATTCCTGTTGGAAGGACCCCAGTTACTATAGATTTGTTCATAGAAAAAAACAACACAAAACAAGGAAAAAAAGAAAAGAAAAAATTACAAGAAAAGAAAATTGTCAAAATAACAGACTAAGGGATAAGATAATAAAACATTCATTTGATGAGGGACAGTAATTCATAGCATGTGGGAACCTCAAGGGAATGCAAGGGCATAGAGGAAGGAAAACTCGAGCAAACAGTCAGAAGGAGAAGAAAAAGTAAAGTAGAAATGTTTTTGCAGCTGGTGCAAAAAACTAGGGTTCCAGCTGCTTGTCACCATGGAAGTTCTGTCCTTTTTCACAGGAAAGAATTTATTCTCTAGGTGTTTCTTGCAGGAGTAGGTAGGGTAAGGAAATATACTTGCAAAGCTAAATTGCCCTGGGATTTTTCAGCATGGAAAATTACTCTGTTATTCTCTTTCTACCCCTCTTTCATTCTTGTATCAGTATAACTGTGATGATGAAATAGCTGCCATACTCTAATCCACTCGGACTTTTCTTCGTTGAGTGGGTAAATGCTGTATTTTACAAGGAAACCTCGGATATCTTGGGTCAGGAGGAGAGTTTTCAGTAACTGTGTAGACCAAGGTTTCAGATCATGTAGCCCAAACACCAGCTTCCAAGTTGATACCATTTTCACCTCTGTG
The DNA here is from genome assembly GCF_003945595.2 of Pipra filicauda. Taxonomy (NCBI): domain Eukaryota; kingdom Metazoa; phylum Chordata; class Aves; order Passeriformes; family Pipridae; genus Pipra; species Pipra filicauda. Next base: position 801,585 of record NW_024104640.1, read on the forward strand.
GGTTTAGTAACCTTTGTATGTTTAGCTTCCACAGTCAGGCTTTTGGTTCCAGAGGTGGTTCCCAAATCTGATGGAGATCCACAGGCTTGTCCTGCAGAAGATGTCATAGAAACACAAAATCACAGAACAGTTGGTATTGGGAAGGACCTCTGGAGATCATCTAGTCCAGTTCCTCTGCTGCAGCAGGTTCACCTGGAGAAGGTTGCACAGGATTATGTCTAGGAGGGTTTGGAATAGCTACAGAGAGGGAGACAAAGATGTGTTGCCCAGAGAAACTGTGGCTACCCCATCCCTGGAAGTGTCCAAGGCCAGGTTGGATGGGGTTTGGAGCAACCTGATCTAGTGGAAGGTGTCCCTGCCCATGGCAAGGGGTGGAACAAGATGGGCTTTAAGGTCACTTCAAACCCAAAACATTCTTTGATTCTGTGAAACACAGGGTCCTGTCAGGTAAATGCAGAAAATTTTGCAGTGCCATTTTAAAATATTGCTGCCTTCAGCTGTCCTTTGTGTGACTCCAGCAGCGATAATCCCACTCCAGAAACAAACTTTTAATCCATTAATCAGAAAAAGCCTGTTCAGAGTAAGATGCAGGACGGGAAAGCTGATGGGATACGCTCATATTCTGAGCCGAGACTCTGCTATACAACATGATTGTGAAGGTAATAGCAGTTTCATTGGTATAAAAAGGTTTTTCACAGATTTTGTTTAGTTACCACAACAGCCTCCTTTTCAGAAACTCATCATCAGTTGCTCTGCCAGACATAAGAGAAAACAGGTAGATTTGTCAGGTAGATTTCTAAAGTTTCTTTGAAATCCAGAAGACCTCTACTTCAAGTGAAATCCATGTGAGTGATAGGCCATACCTTCAAAAATGTGGACCATTACACATTTCTATTTTCCTGATTTCAAAATGCCCATTCAGAATGAATGAAACATCTTAACTGTGTTTGCAATCTCCTGCTCCCCCTCCCCAACCCAAGAAACTCTAGGGACTAGCAAAACGGTCATTATTTTTTCATGATACCTTCCTTTCTGCCTAATTAGCAGTTCTAGTAAGAAGTGGTTCTGTACTTCACTGAAGGAAATAATATGTCAGTTCCTGTTTAATTACAACTGAAATACTGCCACACACAGCATTGTAAGATATAGTCTCAATGGAATAAAAAAGGATCAGATGTAAGATTCTCACTGGGGTCTATTTATTAGCCTTGGCTCAGCAGTATCTCAAAGGGCTCATCACTCAAGAGTTTATCAACTCTGTGCTGGAGTTTGCATAAGGCTTAGCATAAACTGTGGTGTAGTGGTGACAATTGTCATTTCCAAATGGCCAACAATATCATACAGGCTACAATGAGTCATCACATAATGTAGAACAGCTCCATGTTATTTTGCATCTCACATGAAAACTTGTAGAAAACTTCTCTTGTACTGAGTATTCAAATAGAAAAAACAAGTCTTTGACAAAACATAAGCAGGATTTTCTTGAGCCAAACCTATTTTCAGACCTGTGGCAGTGTGGTCTTCCTTATTCCTGTCATCTTTGCCTCTGTGATGGGCTCTGTCTGCTTGTTTCTTCTGATGGAGGAAAGCTGATGGTGCCAGAATATCTGGACTGGTAGCCTGACCATTGATTGCAGAGTCACTTGCAGAGGTGCACATCTGACAGCCAACAGCAACCTGGTCAATACACTTCAGTGGTGCTCTGAGGGCCACCCAGCCCTCATGAGGGCAGATAGATGTACCTGGGCACCTAAAAATAGCTTTTGAGACCCTGTATGAGCTGTCTGCATTGTTTAAAGTATGATTTCTGGTACAAATTCAAATGCAGATATCTAGGTGTTTAGATCTACTTTTATTTGTTTATTTTTTATCTACCTTTCTCTGTCCAACTACATAAGCTTATTTCCACCCCAATTTCTATTTATGTCCTCTCTTAGTAATCCTATCAAAACTGTTTGCCTTCCTGGTACCCAGGGAATAGTACGGGAAACAATCCAAAGAGCTGTGCATATGGCTAATATATATTTGTATAAACAGATTAACTAGCTTTGCTCATGGCCTTCAGCTTTTGAAAAGAGGTTAAATCCCCCTGATTACCAGATAAATCTTGGATTACAAATCAGGCTGTGGAACAAAGCATCTTATACCTAAGATCCTACATAACATACTTGGAAAAAAACGAAAATATGCTTAAAGGGTTGACAGGATCATCTCTGTGAATCTAAAGGCCACACCTGAGATGTGGATTTGTGCAAAAGTTTAATCAGTCTCAGCCTCTAAGTAGGATCCACCAAACTGCTGGATTGCCTCAACTCACAGAACAAAAAGTGTATTCCTATACTATTTAATCTGTCAAGGTAATAGTGTAAATAGTGTAAAGTTAAGGTAATAGTGTACACCCTCAGTGGTCAACTTTCCACTGTGATTATAAAACTTACCACATTTGTACCTCAAACTTACTGTATCAGCAGTTTTCCATTGTGCTTTGTTAACATTGTGCATTTTAATGCCTGGTTCTGCTAATGAGACCTGAAAGTTTTATATTACAGACACACAGAACAGAAATCATTAACTGGAAAAAGGTGTGGTTTTTTTTTTCCCCTGAAGTATTCATAAAATTACATACTAATAAGATAGGAACATAATTTCAGTAGTTGCTAATAAAAATTGATTTTCGTATTAATAATTCCAGAATTTTATTCTGGGAACGAAAGTTGAGAGCCGGTGTATCCCTTCTGAGAAGGAAGGACAAATCACTGGCGTTCTTGCTCAAAGACAGGAGTAGAAAAGGGCAGCGGCCCGTGATGGTGACCCTACCTTTAGACATGTCCCTCTGCGTTTCCACATTTTACACTTTGTTCGACAATATCACCTCACGCAAGGAGGCAAAGTGGAGATTCTGCTCATTGCTTGCGGCCATTGGCCTCCCAGGTGCTTTCCTGAAGGACTGAAGGGGATAATACTGATGTCCTTGTCTCTTCCTTAAAGAGGCGGCCAACCTACCGCGCAGGTTCATGATGTGTCAGTGTTGTGACTTATTTCACTGCTTGCCATTAGAAACTGGTCAATGTTGTTATGTGTTTCTGACGCATTACTGTAATCTGATGCTGACATAGGTCCTTTCATGAAGCTATAGTATATGTCTGAATAATCTCAGACAGGTAAATACTTCCATCAGAAATTGTTGGTTCCATTAAACCAAAGTATTTTGAGGGAATATGTTGGATTTGTCAATAAATTTGATAGGAATTTATTTGAGCATACAACTTCACTAAAGAATTTAACAGTTAAGAGTGTATCAGATCACACAGACCTGATATTTTTACTTTTAGCTCATATTTACGCACAGCACCTCTTTTTAGACAATATTAACTATACAAAGGTTTTTCAAGCTCTCCAGAGTCTGCAAAGAAAATAATTTTAATTATTCCCCAGATACATTTTGATATATTCTTTATCAATTCTCCAGTCAAGACTACAACCTTGTGACCCAATCCCATCCTACCAGATATTTGGGATGCTTAATTAGGTGTGCATCTGACTACTCTTTCTTTGTGGTCAATGGGAAAATACAGGCACCCTAGGAGAGTGTTTCAAACTTATGATATATGCTGGAAGTGGGATTAGACATTGACCTAAGAACTAAAAAGTAGGACAATTAAATCTGTGTGAGTACATTGAAGGCTATGATGATTTGCCCAGTGCTTAGCCAAAACATCTATTTGTCTTTTAAAGATGCATCAGAGCTTACAACCAGCCTTCTCAGAACAGAAGCTATTTATAAACATATGTTTCCCCAAACTTTCATTTGGACTTGGCAGGCATCATCACTCAAAGAGATGCAGCAGCAAGTGTATTCACCTGAAAAGTATATAGATAATTTGTTTTACTATGCTTAAAAGCTTTTAATTCAAGGTCACTTCCTCTCTGGTCATTGCTAGAGGAAGTCAGGTTTGATGACCTTGGTGGCTCTTCTGTGCCCATGAATGACCTTTTCCTTTGGAGTTAGAGAGTTCTGAGATTTCTTCCTCCTTAACACTGATCAATATGGTGACTGGGGAGTGGTGACAACATGGCACATCATTCAGGAAGTTTAGGTCAAAAAAATGACTATGTTGAAGATACATATACATATATAAAGTATTGTTTTACACTTTTTCTCTGACTGACATCTATCTTCCCCATACTTACACAATGGCTGAAATTCTCTCCCTTTTTCTCCTTTTCTCCTATCTAACCTGTTTGGATTTAGTTGCTTTTAGGGACAAGGTCTGCTATTCACTATGTGGCCCAAAAATAATAAGAGTTGTTAGACACACAAAAAACAATAACTAGTTTTAACAATATTTTAAAAAAAAATCACATTCTACGAGTAACACATTCACAGGATTTTAAGAATTTCATAGGGATATATCTCTGCCATATCCTGAAAATACTATTTTATCTTCTTTTTGCACTACCGTGAAGTATGTCTTAGCGCCTCAAACAATATGCTAACATCAAGAGCCCACTATTTCCTTGACTCTACTTCCATCTGTTGGTAAAAGTGCAGACTGCGCTTGGGAAAACTGAAATCTCATAATGTAAATATTTGGTTTGGGTTTCCTGAAAAAAAAAAAAAATATAAATGAAGAGTAAAAATCCTGAACACCTGGTGTGTACTGGATTTTTCTTATAACCTGTTAGCTGTCTTTATGATAAACTCTTAAACCTTTTAAAATTCTTTATTAACTATTAAAACAAAACAAGCCATCTATCATTCAGACTCCCTATGTATAAAGAAGGTATTTCACAATTAAAAGTTGCCTTTTTTCCCCCTAAGTACGTATGCTGGTCTAATAAAAAGCCAGTATCCCCTTCCAAAATCCTTGCACCCCTTATTTCTTAAAACAACCACAGCTGTAGAGCAATCCTGCTGTAAGCTGTTGTACAGCTGTTACACAGCATTCCTGTCTGCTGGCTCAGAGTTTTAGTCAAGAATCTTTCATTTCTTAAAGCAAATATAAAATTTATGTATAGGTTTATGGGTATTGCTATATCCAAGTATACTGCATCTTTTCATATTTTGGTGCCAGTAATTGAAAGATTATTTTTATTTCACATTAAACGTTAAACAGCCTACGATGATTAACGTGGTCTGATGAAACTAGCTAAGTAATAACTGATAATCCAGCTGTTGGCATCAGAAACTCCTGAATTTGGTTCAGCATCATTTTTTTTTCTAATTTTAACGTTACCTTCTTTAGGAAGATATTTTTCACACAGAGCTGTTACATACTGCAGAGCAACAGTAGTGTTTGAGGTCTGAACAAAAGTGCAGACTTTTTACTGTGATACTTTTTGTGCTTTCACAGACAATACTTACACACTCTCCAGGAGCCCGGGTCAGACCTGAGACTCTTCATTCCACCTTTATCTGTTTCACTGCTGCTTTTGATGTTGGCAGTTAAATTGTCTCTGAGTTTCACCATTCCTTGCATTATTGTGTTGTCTTCCTTGTCTGTTTAGTCTCTAGAACATCTCTTCCTTTTGATATTTTTCCTCTCATTCTTCATAAATCTCCCCTAGTTCTGTATGGAAATATCCCTTTTTAACTTCAGCATCTTACTGTAGGTGATATCATATACTACCACGATCTTCACTGCAAAAACTTTCCGTAAAATTCTGTTTTTCCCATTCTGAGTCTTTCTGCATCTAAGACATAACTCTTTATTTCAGCCTAAGTAAAACAAATTATATACACTGACCTTGTTCAGTCTTCTCCTAATCTTCATCCTCAGTAACCATAGGCAACACAAAGGGATGCCACTCAGGGCACATGAGTTACCTGGGGCCTTGAGCAAATATCAAAGGCTCTCTTCAGTTACCATGGGGCTTAGAGGTACAGATATATTTTAATTTGTCAGTGTCTTCACTCTTGTAGATATAAGAAAAACACTATCAAAATACTGTTGTTTACTTGTCTGCAGCATTTCAGGACTAAGCATTTTCTTCTCGTTCCCGATATTGCTAAAGCTCTCTTGCCCTCATCTTCTTTGCAAATATCTTACTTATCTGATGTTTAATTTTTGTAGTGTTCCATTCCTCACTGAAATTCTCTCCCAGCAAGTGGATAGTAAAGTCATCCATGCCTTACAGAGATCATAATTCATGGTATCATGAAATGGTTTCTGTTAGAAGTGACTTTAAAGCTCATCTCGTTCCATCCCCCCCCATGGGCAGAGATACCTTCCACTATCCCAGGTTGCTCCAAGCCCCATCCATCATGGCCTTGAACATTCCAGGAATGGGGTAACCACAGCTTCTCTGGGCAACCTGTGCCAGGGCCTCACCACCCTAATAACTGAAGTGTGAAAAAGGGAGCAAGTAGAAAAACAGGTAAGGTAACTTTAAAAAGATCACCAGCAGATAGAAAGACACCCAGTTACTAAAGATTTAATTCTCATGGTTGTTTTGAATCCTTGCTCTTCCATATTGGTATTCAAACATTTCAAGATCAACTTGATATCTGCTTCTCAAAGATAGCAACCCTCTATCCACACATGGCTAGGTGGGACAACCCGGGGGGGCTTTTTTCACAGGGGAGCTGATGGCTGCCTGCAGCTTGATGTCTGTCCCAAACTATGGACTCTGGTTCTTTACCCATCCATTATGCAACACTGCACAGGAACAGTATCCCATTCTGCCTTAAAAGCTATCTTCCTTTAAGCACAAGGAAGAAGTCTCAAGGCTGGATATATCCCTTTGACTAGGGCTATGAACTCTTATTCAATTTTCTTCAAGTCCTAAGACACTGTGCTCCTTATGAAAAAAAAAAATTAAATCAAAATTATTTGGTGTCCAATTAAAGAATTACGAAATATGATCACTTGGAAACAAAGCACGAAACATCTTGTGTCATCAGACTTGCAAATAGACTGCGATTTAGAAAACAAACAAATAGAAAAGCTTTGGTATATTTCCAAATTTTCTCGGAAAGATGAGAATAGTGATCTCTGGATCACATTTCAAATTATTTACATGCTGAATTATTATGTGATTATTGTTTAGAAATTATGGGTTGCTATCTGGTGATGCTAACTCTTTTGCTCTTCTGGAGAGATAATAAATTAAAAGCTGAAAGCTGTTCCTTTTTTTTTTTTTTTTTTTGCTTTCTGAGATTAAGGAACTTTTTAAAAAAAATAAAAAGGTTTTTTTTGGTACAATTCTGAGATTGCGTCTGCTCTAATTGTGATTTAGTTGCCACTGATGACTGCCAGCTGTCCAATGTGAAAGAAATCTATTAGCAGGTCTGCCAGAAAAAAGGAAATTTCTGTTCTGTGAAATGATGAGATTCAAGTTTAGAGAATTTTCTTTTTCTCTGCACCAAAAAGAGAAGAGAAACATTTCATGCCTACCTGAACTGGTTCATTTCCCTCTGATTGGAAACAGTGACTTAAATCTCAATCTTTTCCCTTTGTAAGAATGCTCTGAGGAATTTTGTTGCAAAGATAATTTTTGATCTTGACAAAACTGACTTTTCCAGGGATGGATGTTTTGGGACTTATATTGACACTGTGTGAACAAATACAGCTGAAATTAACTGGCATGGCCAGCATTCATAACCTCAGAGGACTCACCACAAAATGACTGCTGTACCCTGACCTTTGAGAACATTTCAGGAGGCCAGGGTTCAATCCCAGGATAAAACACAGTAGGAGAAGACTGAAGCTGTGTGCACTGAGATAACACTGTTATTTCCAAAGTTTGCAGTCTCTTCAACTAGAAATATAAGACACTTCAGATTAAATGGTCTGTAAATGCCCAGTGGCAAAGCGGTCCAAACCTCAATCTGCCTTTTGAATCCCCAACTAGTGAATAGGGCTGATAGCACACAGGAGACAACAGCTATGAAACATTTGGTTTTTATCTCAGACTCATTTTATTCCCCAAAGTTCTATGTTCTCAATATGTTTTACCCTATGTATGTAAGCTTTACAGACAAAATATAACCTCCCTTGTCTATCTGCTTACATTCCTGGTCCAAATTATTAGCAGACCTTACAACCAGAGAAGCAATGTTACTAAACAGACCCAGATGCAATGTTCTTAGAGTCAAAAGTTTATAGGTATGGAGAGCTGTTATTTATCATATCTGAGCAATGGTTTAAAGAAGGCAGGGGAATGTAGATAATCAAGAGATAAGAGGGATAGAGAGTTCAGACTGACCTCTGTGCATCTTACGATTGGAGACACATTATGAGTTAAAATGAGAATCCATGAATTACAAAGAGAGGTTGGTGCTACTGGTGTACCATAAGTAGTGAGAGTGAACACATGACTCTGGTTTATCAAAAAAAAAAAAAAAAATCCTCAAATCCTAGCTCAATCCTTTGACCAATCCCTAAATCAACATCACCCTTTGGACCCAAGAACTGTTTATCTATGTTTTTTTGGTTTTGGTTTGTTTTTTTTTTTTACCTTCTCAACAAACCAGAAGCTTGCAGTTAGGATTTTCTTTGTGCACTTTCTACCAGAGGAAGAGTTATTATCTTTTTGATGAGGTGGCCTTCTTAACCAAACATTTTATCAACATTTTAGCAGAGTGAATATCAGGACAGTTCCCTAGTGGTGATGGGTGCAGAATTTGGCTTCAAGGATCTGCAATTCACAGTCTGTCTTGTGGATTACAGCAGTCCTTCCCACTTCCTCTGATAATGGAAAATATTTTTTTTTATCCCTGATCTGTATTTTGATATGATTCTTTCATCTGCTACAATTTACTTACTAAGGAGTAGGATAACCTATTCTTCTATTCCCTGCATCCTTATAGAATCATGCCACGTTTCTAAATTTCTCATGTTTCCTTCTATTATGAAATTCCCTGAAGATCCCAACCTTCTTGCTACTCTGTTGCAACAAACAGTAAAAACAGAGCCAAGACATGTGGAGATCTTCTCAACCTATTTATCCTTGGATGTTGCTGATGCATCACAGATTTTTATCACAGACAAATGTATTTTGGTTTTCCCTTCAGCAACTTAACTCAGAGGATATTGGGCTCACCTACGTCCCAGAACTCAGCTGTGTCCCAGTGCAGGTCCCCACTTGAGGCTGGCAGCATCATTTCTTCCCTAATGCTTTCTGCAAACCTTTCTTTTTTGTTCTCCTTCTCCATCTTTCCCCACTGGGAGCTCCTAAGCCAGTCTGTGTGTATGAGAGCTCCTCTTCTTCATGACAAGGACACTTTGCAATAAAGGTCAAAACTTTCCCACTCCTCACAAATGATATGTGTCTACGTACAATAACATCACAAAGCAGCAAAATCAATAAATTGAAAAACTTAACTATTGCCTTTATTCAAGCATTGTTTCATACAACACTTTTACATAGTATTTAATTTTAAATGACTATTTACTTCTTATCAGGTAGTTTGCTGCTACAGATCTTTTTCTCCATTTCTCTTTTTCATGCATTCTGAATTTTACTTTCATCTTTTTGTAATGCAAGAATGAAAAAAAACCCTGAAATCTCTAAAAAAAGAATAAAAATTGAGATGGTATTCTCTGTTAGAACTTATTGTTCTTATTTGAATGCCACTATTATTTCAATTAACTGGTTGAATTACAGAGAGATAGAGGGTCAAAAATAATGAAAACACTCTTCCACATCTCATTTAATCACATCTATTTCTTTATGTTTTAAATTGCTGAATTACTTTATCTCAGCTCCTAAGGAATTTTACTGGTGAACTGTTAGAAATTGTTATAAAAATGATAAAGAACAATGATCAAAATTCTTCTACAAAATCAGAAACAGGCATGCACACACTAAATGGGCCAATTACCAGATGCTTTCATTTCAAATGGAAGTAGCTTTTTCATTCCCACCATTTTGCCCTACGTAAACATTCCTTGGGTAGGGTCAAACCCAAAACCCTTTTCATGTCACTCCTCAAATTCAGAAGGGGTCTGTAAACACGATTCCCTCCTGCTACACAGAAGAAGGGCAGGACAGAGAAGAGAAGACTAAAAGTCTCTGTTAGCCCTTACTCCTGGCAGAAAGCTCAAGAAGTTGATGAAATATTTCAGTAAAGGAATATACTAATAAGGTCTCAGAAAAGAAGAAAAGAGTTCACCAAACCTGGCTATTCTTAACTAGTCATAGACAACGTTGTGAACTTCCCACCCCTTGAAATGTTCAAGGCCAGGTTGGGTGGGGCTTGGAGAAATGTGATCTAATGAAAGGTGTCCCTGCTCGTGGCAGGGATTTGGAATGAGATGATCTTTAAGGTCCCTTCCAACCCAAACCATTCTGTGATTCTGTGAATGGACCACAGGGGGTTTCCACACAGCACAGTGGTCTCTCTCTTGAGACCAGCTGGGAGAATTTTTTGTGCGACTTCAGTCGACTCAACATACTGAAGCCCTGGAAAGTCAAAAGTCACATTTTTTTCTGATGCGGAGGACAGCGTGTAATCTGAGTGGAAAGCTGTGCTGAAGATGCAAAATTACACTGTTCAAGACCTTTTTTTTTTTCTCCGTCCTTCTCCTGTGCCGCACAGATCCTTTCTCCATTCAGCCCTCAGCTGAAACCACCACAAAGACGTGAAAACCACACATCCAGCACTGCTTCCTGAAATCTTAAAGCTGTCACTGACATATTTAAATCATGTCTTCTTCTCATACAGGAGATAGATATGTAAAAAAGTGATCCTTCAAAAGCACGTTATGGAGTTTGCACAAGTCGAAGAGGAGACCTCCCTCGACTTCAGACCCCAAAGGTAGAGATGTAATTGAAGGCAGCAGCAGCTGCAGAAGTTGTCTGCACTTTTTGCTATTAGGAAGACCTTTGAAGCATATGGGATGCATTTATTGTTATGAAAACTCTCTGTATGAGAAGCCCTGATAAATAAGACACAGTGAGAGCAGGATTGAATGTTCTTCCTAGCAAAAGTCTGAATGTTGGTTTTCTTCCTTTTTTTTTTTTTTTTGAACTTGCAGGATTAAAAGATTTTCTGTGCCTGGGAAGTTGTGTGGGTGGCAGGATAGAAACAGATGTTTTGTCAAAGCCTCAATGATGTTTTTCCTCCATATTTTTATTAAAATGAGAGCTGAAAACACTTATCTGGCATATTGTATTGTGAAGCTATATAAAGCTTTAATTAATTAGAACCTATGGATTCTCTATGGACTCTGATGTTTTAGAAGAAAACAACTTAATAGCACTCTTGTACTTCACTCTTCTCTTATGTTATAAACATTTGCTACCCAGTGATGAAAAATAAAAAAATTAAAATGAGGTTTTATGTGGGGGGATTTCTTCTTTTTCTGTCCTTTAAATGTACTTTTTGAGAGCTTCTTCTGTGTCCCAAACCTCCCCCTCTGTGATTGTCCAGAAAGGTTTATCCTATATTTCACTGAGGTCCACACATAACAGTGCACGGGCTGTTAGAAATGTATCCTCTTCTTTTTCCTAGTTAGCTGTTGGAATCTTTCAGGTTTTTCGTTGTACCGTACACCTTGGACATATGATTTCTGGAGTGGGATTTATCAGAGGTTTATACTTTCTTTTCCACATTATCCAACCCACTGACAGGTTTGCTGTGATTTAGAGGTTCACTGGCTCTCCTCCTACGTGAATGAGGATGTGTGAGTGCCACGGACCACAGTGCTAATGAGGACAGTGAAATATGTTGTACTCAGCGATCTTTTCCAACTTGACGATTCTATGATTCTATAACTCTATGGGCATGAATATTAATCCTTTTTATGGTAGGAATCATTAGGAGAAAGTCTGTGACCCGAATTACATGAGAAGTCAGGTGTTTTGTGCGTTCGGTCTCTGAAAGTTTTGAGTTTACTATGCATCTCATAGTCTATTTTGAAAAGTAACTGTGATTTTCCTTTTTTTTCTTTTGTGAAAGAGGAAGCATACATGTTAAAATGAGGCACAGCAAGTTATATACTCCATCAGAGATGATCTTTTTGATTTTGGTCACAAAGTTTTAAGTTACTACTTTTTTAACATTTTAGTCTAAGTAAAGTCTTCAAACTTCATAGATATGAACTAAAAATAGAAACGCAATTTCTGAGACAGCGTAATTTGAACTGATAATTAGAATATTTCATATCAATACATATGTCAAAGCAAAAAGAGGACCCTTAAAAAAAAAAGAAATATATTTTTGCCTGAAATAATTCAGCAGAACAGATGTTTATTTCCCAAAAATTTTTGTTGACTAAAATATGCATTTTCATATTTTTATTTCTTGGTAATAATGTTCTGGACAAAACCAAAAAGTGCTGGCTTTCAGCAATAAAACTTTTGTCTTCCTAATTTGTGGACAGATGGTGGGTATCATGTGTGCTCCATTTCAGACCTCTCTTTTAAATGAACTGGCTTTACTTTTGTTTCCTCTTACAGCGTTCAATAATCAGTGACGCTCATCTTGGATTTTTTTCCTCCTGCTCTGATTAAGGCTGTGGCTCTTAGGAAAGACTGTGGGTGCCAGAGTTCTGAGGGAAACACCTGCAGGTTTGGATGAGATGTGCAGCCACCTGCAGACAGGGCTGACACATGCTTGGGAGGATTTTTTTTTTCCTTCTCTTTTTATTCACAGCGTCTTTTGCAGTGCCTTTTGCCACGCTGGATGTCCTCGTCTTTCATCTGCACCTCCTTTTATTTATAAGTTCAGAGATAAAAGCACCTGCCTTAGCAGTGGTCTTTGCCATCATCCTCGGTGTGAGCAGGAGTAAATCCTCCTCCTTGCACTCGAGCTCATTGCACAGACTAGTCAGACCTTTCATCCTGAAGGTGTTAATGGGATCCTGCATAGCTACAGGTTTGTGAAGAGTGGGACTACAACGCTTCATTATAAAGCATCCAGGACCATGATGAATAGCTATAATTCCCACACATGGCATCATTCCACAGAAAATGGTGCACCCCGCTTGGACCAGGCATTCGTTCCGTCACTCCAATTGCAAATGAGCTTCAAAGGATATAGCAGGTGTACAGGAATTTACCCAGATGTCTGTGGAGCGATATTCAGGAGCATGCAGCATCCAAACTGCTGAAAACTGTTTTGGAAACCAGATTAAAAAAAATGTACTGAAAAGTAAGACTCAGCAGAGACTCCCTGTAAAGTTCAGAATAACAATTTTAAAACACTTACTGAATTAAAATAACTTTTTAAAGGTCCTTAAGATCTATCTGCAGCATAAGTCATCCCAAAGCTTCCAAAAAACCCTGCCTATACAAAACAGCTATTTACTGATGATTTTGCCTATAATGTCTGTAAACAAACAGAAAAATTCACAGTTTACATCATCGTGTGCCCTAGTCTGTCATAGTCAGAGTATTCCTAATACAGTGAATACAGGCAGTGGGGTTTTGTTTTGGGGTTTTCAGGGCTTATTTGTTTATTTACTGGTTTGGGTTTTTTGAGTTTCTTGGTTGTTTGGTTTTTTTCTTTTTTTTTTTTTTTTTTTTTTTTTTTGGTTTTGTTTTGTTTGTTTTGGGTTTTTTTCAGCTATTTTAAGTATTTAAGTGAATTTCGTTGTAAACAAGGATTGAAATCTGCACTGGGATGAAGAATTCCCTTCCTAAGACTACATCTTACCCACTAAGTTACAGGTTGGTGAAGCTCTCCAACATCTTTTATTTAAGTGGCAGAAATATCTTATGGTCAGAAACTGAGTAAGAGGAAGTACAATGCTGGATTTCACTGATTTAACAGCAAAAGGAGTCCCAGTGTTATTCATTCACTTATTGATCAAACTGTCCTCAAAAAAAACACATGAAGATGACAGGCTGAAATTCTGGCACACAGATCTATCTCTTCCTGCCCTGGGGCTCCCACTGCTATTCTGGAGAAGATTCACGCACTCAATCCTCGTCACTGGTGCTAAGTTAGACCCAGACTCCTTAATTAACTCCCTGAATGCAAAGCTGAGATGCACAGCAGCAAAATTCTCAGAGCAGAGGCTGCTGAACAAAGAGAGGGCTGTGTCAGTCAGCAGGAGCTGTCAGGTATGGCCCTGGCAGCCAGGTGTGGGCGCTTCTGACAGTCCGTGTCACTGCCTGGGACACGACACCCTCTTCTGGGAATTTCAGCTATTTGACCACAGATGACTGGCAAAATTTTTATTTATTTTTTCAAGTAGAAAAATTACTACCTCAGGTTGGAGATGGACAGTCTATTGCTGGACTATGAGCCTCAACATAGTTCCATTTGCTTTGGCAGATGACTGCATTTCTTTAATTGCCTTTAGCTGAATTCCAGATCCTCAGTTACAGGGGTTTTTTTTGGTTTTTTTGTTTGTTTTTTTGAGAACAATGCCTTCTGAGGAATGAACAAACCCTTTAGATTTCTGAGGTGCAGAAAAGACATTTGCTCATGAAGTCTCAGAAGACTTACACTGAGCCTGTTAAGATGGTTCAGATTTTTTTTGAGCATCTTGGTCAACCTCACAATTTGACCATCTGAGACTATTTTTCTGAAATAGTTTTCTGCCAGATTGATCAGAAATGGGTCCCCAACAGAGGCAGACAGACAGTAAGTAAGACAGGTCTGATGGTAGGAAGTAAGACTATTCCTTTCAAAACAGTCATGTTGCTGGGAACAAGCCAGAGGAAAAGAAATTAATTTGGATTAAGAATGTAGGTAATCTTTTCTGAAATTGGAATATTTATAGCAATCTTATAATTGATTTGAGAAGAAAAAGAAAGGTAAAATATTTGGTAAAGTGGGTCTGGTACAGTTTGTTCCTAGAGTTGCTTTTAGCTTTAAGGGAACTACAAAGTGAATTTGTAATCCTATATAAGCAGGACTGATCTAAACTTGGTGAAAATAAGCCATACTAAAACTTATTGAATGAGATATTTGGAAAACAGGATATAAAATTCATAAGCCATGGTGCAAGAGTGACGTCTTAGGATGTATATTGTCCTATTTTTTCCCTACAAGTGACACTTCTGGAAATGACACATATTCAGTTTCTCACGCATCAGGTTGAGACAAACATGGTAAATTATCCCTTTAGTTTTAGAAAGAAGGTATGTTCACTCTGCCTCTTTACTTTTGATTAAGTAGCCCTGTGAATTCCTACAGTAATTTCAGCAACTACTTAGAAAGGGACATACCTAACTTCAGTATGTTGTGTTGGCCAGGCAAATACTGAGTAGATGTGTTGACTCTTCCAAATGTCTTTGGCAACCATACCAGCTAAACACTGTTTCTGGTTTCCTCACGCTTTATCCTGTCATCCTTTCAAACAGGACAGGGATTAGAGACTCCAATTCTTCATGGAGAATGCTGTTTTATAAATGAGTGCTCTACAGCGCTTGGGATTGTTAGGGAGAGACTCAGAGCAAGAATGGGCCTTGATTTTTTGGTTATTAGACACAATAAAGTAACTTTATGGTTTCCCAGAAATTCTGGGCTATGAATCATAGAATTCATAGAATGGTTTGGGTTGGAAGGGACCTTAAAGCTCATCTTGTTCCACCCCCTACCATGGGCAAAGACACCTTCCACTATCCCAGGTTGCTCCAAGCCCCATCTGACCTGGCCTTGGACACTTCCAGGGGCAGCCACAGCTTCTCTGGGCAACATATGCCAGTGCCTCACCACCCTCATAGACAAGAATCTCTTCCTAATAGCTGATCTAAACCTCTCTCAGTTTAAAGCCATTTCTCCTTTTCCAATCACTTCATGCCCTGGTCAAAATCCCTCTCTGGTTTCTTGTATCCCCTCCAGGTATTGAAAGGTTGCAATAAATTCACCCCAGAGCCTTCTCTTCTCCAGGCTGAACAGTCCCAAGTCCCAGTTCTCTCAGTCTTTCCTCGTAGACACATGAACAATTTAATTCTCTTTCATTCTTTCCTTTTTTAATCTTAGTTCCCAGAAAGCAGAAAAGGCATGGCAGGTGGAAATCCTTGTGCCTCACCACTGCCTGCTGTTGCAGAACCATATACTTTAGAGCTGGAGCTTCAAGATAAGAGGCAGTGGATGCTCTCTGTGAGAAAACCAGCTCTTTAGTGCCATGGCACTAAACTTTCCTGTGCTGACGTGCGTGTTATGAGTATGTATTTATGCATCCAGGAGCACAGCTTTCTGCCTCACAGAGAAATATAAATCATCGGGTGCGGAAGTCCATGAAATAACCTGTGAGATTAGGCACTTTATGTTAAGCTTTCCTGATGTTCACTGTGCTTCATCCCACTAGATGGCACCGAGCATCTGCTGCATCCTCTGCGGCAGTTCCCGCTCGCTCACCCTCCTTCCCTCGGGGGGCTGTGTATCAACACAGATCCACTTTTACACCGAGAAATAAACGTCAAAAATTCACCATTCTTAATGAATGCCAAACCAATTCACTCCCTTTGCTCCATGTCCAGGCCTGTAGCTAAAGGGCAGAGGGAACAGCGAGCAGTGGTGATGGTGACAGCCCCCTCTGGGCTTGTCCTCACCTCTGGAGCTGATCTGCAGAGATCAGTACTTCCTCGACCTCAGCAGGCCTAGGAACAACACAGTTTCACTATCACACCGCTCAGAAGAATATTATATATAGAAATATAAAATAATACATGTAATATATAAATAAATGTAAAAAAGAATTGCCAGTAGATCAAGGGAAAGGATTCTCCCCCTCCACACTGCAAGACCACAGCTAGAGAACTGCATCCAGCTCTGGGGTTCCCAGCACAGGAAGGTCACCAACGTCTTGTACTGAGTCCAGAGGAGGCCACAAAGGTGTTCAGAGGGCTAGAGCCCCTCTGCTCTGGAGACAAGCTGGGAGAGTTGGGGTTTTTCAGCCTGGAGAAGAGAAGGCTCCAAGGAGACCTTAGAGACCCTTCCAGTACCCAAAGGGGCGCAAACAGAGCTGGAAAGGCACTTTTCACAAAGACAGGGAGTGATAAGACAGGTGAGAATGTCGTCAGACTGTAAAAGGATAGTATTAGATTAGATACTGGGAAGAAACTCTTGACTGTGAGGGTGATGAGGCCCAGCCACAGGCTACACAGAGAAACTGTGGTGGCCCTGTCCCTGGAAGTGTTTAAGAAAAAGTAGGACAGGGTTTGAAGCAACCTGGGATAGTGGAAGGTGTCCCTGCCCATAGCAGTAGGGTTGGAACTAGACGATCATTAAGGTCCATTCCAACCCAAACCATTCTATAATTCTCAGATTTTCAATTATACTTTCCTTCACCTGCAAAGTCCTTTGTTCTTCTCATAGAATCACAAAATCATAGAATCATAGACTCATAGAATGTCTCTTTTCCTCAGTAGCAGTCACTGCAAGCCAGTACTTTCTAAGTAATGAAGTGGAGATGGCACAGCTTTGAAGTTGCATCCTACTAAGGGAGCACCTGTTTTGCAGAGACCTTATATGACCAGTCCAGTAGGATTTTACTTGTGTGTGTGCCTTGAGGGTTAAAGGAGTGCTGCTGATCCCATTAAGTGCAGGAAATGGGAGTTTTGCTGCTGAATGTTGAAAGATGACCATCACCAAGACTGTTGAAAAGATGACCATCACCAAGACTGTTGAAAAGATGACCATCACCAAGACTGTTGAAAAGGATGGTTTGTATTGGAAGGGACCTTAAAACTCGTCCAGTTCCACCCCTTGCCATGGACAGGGACACCTTCCGCTAGATCCGGTTGCTCAGAGCCCCCTTGGACACTTCCAGGGGTGGAACACTTTCACAGGCAGGTAGGGAGGCTCCCTTTTGGAGGCTTAGCTTATGACACTAAGTTACACTTTTCCCTTAGCATCAGTTTTGTTTCTCTCACAAGCCTCCAGCTACAACCACTGTAGGCTGCTAATTACCATGGAAAAACCTAATTGGAACCAACTTCTGTCAAGAAAACTAGAGCTAATTTTGTACTGGATGACACCATTTATTTTACATAAAAATCCCCTACTCATTATATTTGCTTGTTCATGTGAATCAGTATTTAGGAATTTCCTTTATGCAAAGTATTTAATGAAATTATTCTGGTTTCACACCAAAAAGATACACGACAAACCCAAGAAACACCTACCACCGAACAACAACAATAGAAATAAAAACAAACAGAAAGTCGGATTTCGCACGTCCTTTTCTCTCATTTTTTGGAGTGAAACACCCTAGTCTGTTAGTCAGAGGCTTTAAACAAGTCTGCTCACAACAATAGCTGGGTTCCTTCCAGGACTGCATTAAGCAACATGACTGTACTGTCACATATTGTTTCTCTTTCATTCTCTTCCCTGAGGGTAAAGCAGCATATGCAGTGGAGAGACTCATTTTGCTCCAGTATTTGGTACTAATTGGCTTTTCCTAAACAGTGAAGGCATCATGCCCAGGAATATCATGTCACTGCAGAGCAGCTGAGAATTGATATGGGCTACCTGGGGCCAGATCTTTGTCAGGAGGGGACAGAGTCTTCAGGCATTTTCAGTTTTTTACCTTTATCTCATGGCAAAACTTTGCATTATTATGGTTGAAACCAAGCACAATATTTTGATTGCTTTTATATCGTTCTTTTGCCTTTATGGAATTATTCTGTACACTCAAAACCGAATCTGAAGTCCTTTCTGAAATGTGATTTCCATGCAAGTGAATTTGTTACACATCACTTCAGTTCTATTATACTTGGCAGATGATATTTTGCTCACTTTCATCTGTAAATTCCTCAGGAGTTTTATAGACAGTGCTTGAAATGGTAATTCAGGCACTCTGAAATGAAGCTGGTAGGCAAATGCAGAGAGCTGGAATGATATATTGTTATATACAGACCATTTCAGCAACAATTTGTGAGAATAAATGACAATCACAATAAATTTGTGACACAAAAATGGAGTATCAAAGCAGTACTTTTTTGAAAAACAGTCAATGTCCGCCTGACAAACATGAAGGTTTTGATCCAACACCGTACTTTGTTGTATTTTTTTCTGCAATCTGCTTTTTAAAAACATTTCTAAGTTGGTTCCAGTGATATTATGCCAAGATTTACTACTGAGATTTTATCTGTTAAATTGGTGAAATTTGATTCTCTTCTCCTTTCCCCCATCCCTTGGAATTTTCTATTGTCTCATGATGACGTTTCTGGATTATTTGATTCTGATCTTTGTTTGAAAACCAAAGATGTTTATTCTTTGTTACCCCCTATTCTGATCAATCCTACTTGTTAGCCTGCTATTTCCAGCCAGGAATGAACTGATTTTTCAGCTCTGTAAAGTAACAGACTTTTCACCCTTAATGGTTTGAAATAGAAGCATAAGAATTAAGTATCTAATGTCAAAAGAATAGGCTCAAGGCCTCACAGAAATACAAGCAAATTTAATTGTATGTTTAGTTTAAGGGTCTGGACAAAATTCTATGCTGCATGCAGGGAGGCAAAAAATAAAGGCAGATAAAAATCTTGCAATATCTTCAGTAACAAGCCTGATTTTCCACAGCTCCTTTACAGACAGTGTAAGAAATTACTCAGCAGTCAATTTGCTGCCCTGTGGTCTGTTCCAAGACTCTTGCCCAGGACTCCTGATTTGAGCTAAATCAGGGGTGCCAGAAGTACTGAAGGACCAGTTAGCATGGCAAGAACACATCCATCCGAAGTGATAAGGTTTGCTGGTAGGGTTTCTAGTTAAACTGACATCCTTCAGCTCTCTGAAATAAAAGTTTCACTGACAAGTTGGCAAGAGAAACATTAATTTCAGTATCAAACTCCAGACTTAAAAATGCAAAATAACCTCTTCTTTTTCATGTTTAGCATGTTTTTCCTATCCCATAAATTTTTCATTGCATTATTTTATTTTTCTTGTGGACAAAAATAATTGTCATTGAAATTGTCTTAAATAAAATATTTTTAAAATGTTAAAATAAACATGTAGAATTTATAATATAGGAAGTCTTCCAGTTAATACCCTTAAGTCTTACCCATTACAAAGGTCTTTAGCATATATTAATTACTACAGACTGACCAAAACAGGCAGACAAAAGACGTCAGAGAACAGCTGTGTGACAGGGATGGCCTTTTGACTTTTATAGGCTTCTTAAATCCTTTCTCTTCCTTTGCAGTATGTGAACATCATGTGCTCAAATGATCCTTGGGAAATGTGCCCAGAGGAAAACAGACTATTAGATGTGGTAGTAACTCATCTGGAAGAGGAACTGAGGATCAACTGGATGTTTCTGTCCGCCTATATTGCAATCTAACTTGTTGTGCTCGACTGTCATGCAAAGGTATAAATCGTACTTTTTTAGTGACCACCCTTAACAGAGACATCTGACTTAGTCACTCCACACTTCCACTCGTAGTAAATGGGGACCTTTTCAACATAGTCCATGCAGAATAGCTGTGATCAGTTTCATTCTAAAGTTGCTCCAAGCCCCGTCCAACCTGGCCTTGGACACTTCCAGGGATGGGGCAGCCACAGCTTCTCTGGGCAACCTGTGCCAGGGCTCACCACCCTAACAGACAACAATTTCTTCCTAACATCTCATCTAACCTGGCCCTATGTGAGTTGAAACCATTCCTCTTTGTCCTGTCCCTCTATCCCTTGTCCAAAGTCCCTCTCCAGCTCTCTTGGTGCCCCTTTAGGTGCTGGAAGGGGCTTTAAAGTCTTCCTGGAGCTTTCTCTTCTCCAGGCTGAACACTCCCATCTCCCTCAGCCCGTCTCCAGAACAGCAGGGCTTCAGACCCTCTGGATCTGCTTTCTAAAGGAATTACCATGAACTTCTAGAAAAGTGCTAGAAAGCCTGTAAGTCCAACAGCTGTAGATCAGAAGTTACAACGCAAATTCACTTCCACACCTATTGATGGTCACAGATCAAAATGGAATGGCTTAGATCTGTTCAGGGTATGTAAGTTAGAAAAAGCTAAAAAATGAAATACTTTCACTTGACACATTTTTTATAAAACAGAGTTATATTAGTGATCAGATAATAGAAGATTTTTGCCTTGAAGCAGTGTTCCTCTGTTATTTTACTCACGTCCCTCCAATGTTCTTCCTTTCCTTGCTCAAAAAAAATTGGGAAAAATTTGTCATCGGATAAAACATGATAGTATTCTGCTAGATTTTTCTTAGTATCTTTAAATCTTTGTTTCAGTGTTAATATTTATCTTTTTGTCAAATTTGTAAAATTGCACTCCTTATATATTCCATGAAATATTCAAATTGTTTTATGTAAAAAAAAAGTCTCTAGGTCGTAGGTTTTATAAAAGTTCTTCTAAGTTAGCAGTTTATTAAAGTACTTTGTTTCTTCTACAGCTACTTTCCTGAAGTCTCTCATCTTTTATTTGAGGAAGTTTTCTCCATCCCAGACAGATGAAAAACTGACGACCAAAAATTTCAAACAAAATACCTAAATAGTGGAATAGTTGCAAAAATGATGAAGTATTTCATTATTTTTACGGTTCCATTTGACAGGTAGCTTTTTCAGAGCTTGAGAGCCTTGTACCTCATGAAAGGAAAAATTTAAAACCTCACGGAGAAGGGGATTTGGGCTGGTTAATACAGTCTGACTGGCTTTTCAAGAGGTTTTTGTCAAAATTCCTCACAATAAAAATGTTGAAAGAAACTAGATTAGTAAGTTAGTTAGTAGAGTCTTAACAGTCATTAAAATATGGTTGAAAGATCAGAAGAGAAAAGTAGGAGCAAGGAATTTTCATAGCTGTGGGGTGATATTTTTGGATTTCTGCAGATATCTGTGCTAGGACCCATGTCTCTCAACACATTTATAAATAGCCTAGAAAACTCAATAAATAGTATAATATCACATTTTGGTATTGGTACTGTAATATTTACCTGTAGGAAAGATGAAGGTTGACTGAAGAATTATGGAAGCTTGCAACAGTCAGCGGCAGAATAGAAGAAAAAATATGTTTAAAACAAATATAAAGTGATGCACATGGGGAAATTAACCCCAATAACCTATTTTTTATGTTAGAAGAAATTCACTTTGTACTAATTTTTACAGCTCAGGGATAAAGTCGGGGTTTATAACAGATAGTCTGTTCAAGTGCCAGCGTAATGTTCTGCAGTGGCCAAAACTCAAAGGCAGGCTGGACAGGTGAATGGAGGAGACACTTCATGAAGGCCGCTAATAACACTACTTACAACACTACCTCCAGCTCTGGAAGTTCCCAAGCCGCACATGAAAGAACATTCAGCAAAATTATCACTATATATTTGCACTGGGCATGATTTTTCCCTAATACATGGCTTTTGACTTCTTTCGGAAACAGAGGTGGAAGCTAAACAAGACAGGAGGACGTGGCCTCAAGTTGTGCCAGGGGAGGTTTAGATTCCATATATAGACAACATTTATTTACTGAAAGGGTGGTCAAACATTGGAACAGGCAGTGGTGCAATCATCTTCCCTTGAAGTGTTCAAAAATGTGGTACTTAGGGACATGTTTTAACAGTGAACCTGGTGGTGTTGGGTTAATGGTGGAACTCAATGATCTTAGAAGTTTTTTCCAACTTTAATGATTCTGTGATTCTCTGAATATATGAATCTCTGGCCAAAATCAATAAGGTCACTTTCACGTCCTTTCTGTAAACCCTCACCATCTACTCCTGTACCTCTCCCAGGCTAAAAAGTGGAAAAAGGGCTTGCAGACTGCACTGTGACAGTCCAGGGTGTAGTTACTTACAGAAAAATTTTCTTTAGTCATAAATTCAGATGGCACTGCCACAAGTGTGAGGGAAGCAACCTTCGTCATGGGGACTAGAACCAGCAGCTGGGGTTAAATTTCTTAAAGGGACACACATTTCTTAAATTGATTTTGCTGCCAAAAAAAACTCTGTGTGTGTGACTCACCTCTTCAGTAGCACAGCCTGAAAACTAAACTGCCATACTTTTTATTTTATTGTCATGACTGCAAATCAGAACATTTGAACAAAAAACAGCATTCATTTAGGAAAAAAATACAGATTTTGTAGAAATTTAAATTCTGTTAAAAGTGTATCCTTCTCTCCTTCAAAATACCCTCTCTCCTTCAAAATAAACCAAAATTTTCAGGTGAAAGTTCCCCATAAATACTCAACTGCAAGGGTGAGGCAGCTTAAGTTAATGCTTAAGTTAATCCTTGCTTTGAGCTCCTTATGACACCCCAAGGGATGAGAACAAGGGTGGCAATTCCAGTTAGCTGATGTGTGCTGTGTTGCACAAGCAGTGGAGGAACAGCTCTGACCTCTTACATCTCTTCCACATGAAAACAACAGTATTTCCCAGGGAGCATTACAGGTCTGGGAATCACGGAACGTTGAGGTTGGAAAAGACCTCCAAGATCATTGAATTCAACCTTTGGTTGACCACCACCTTATCAGCTAAGCCATGACAATAAGTTCCACAACCAATTGTTTTTTGAACACCCCAAGGACAGTGACTCCAGCACTTCCCTGGGCAGCCAGTTCCAATGCTTAACAATAATTTCTGTGAAGAAATTCCTTCTAATGTCCAACCTAAACCTCCCCTGGTGCAGCTTCAGGCCATTTCCTGTTGTCCTGTCACTTGTTCCCTGGGAGTAGAGCCTGACCCTCACCCTGCTCCCCCCTCCTGTCAGGGAGTTGCAGAGCCAGAAGGTCCCCCCTGAGCCTCCTTTTCTCCAGGATGAGCCCCCCCAGCTCCCTCAGACGCTCCTGCTGCTCCAGACCCTTCCCCAGCTCCGTTCCCTTCCCTGCACACGCTCCAGCCCCTCAATGTCTCTCTTGTCTGAGGGCCCAGAACTGCCCCAGCACTGGAGGTGCCTCAGCAGTGCCAGCACAGGGAGGGCACTGCCCTGGCCCTGCTGCCACACCACGGCTGGGACAGCTCTGGGGCCATTGGCCTCTTGCCCCCCTGGGCACACCTGGGCTCGTGTCCAGCTGCTGTCACCAGCTACCCCATATCCTTTCCCACCGAGCACTTTCCAGATACTCTGCAGCCTGGAGCTGCAGGGAGTTGTTGTGACTCAAGTTCAGGAACCAGCACTCAGCATTGTCAAACCTCACCCGACTGGCCTTGGCCCATTGATCCAGCCTGTGCAGATCCCTCTTCTGTCTTCCGGCCTTCCAGTGGATCGACACTCCCACTCAAGTTATTTTATCCACGAATTTACAGAGGGTACATTTAATCCCTTCATCCAGATCATCAATAATGATACTAAACAGGACTGGATCCAATAATGAGCCCTGGGGGGACACCACTAATGACCGTCTTTGCCAGCTCGATGTGGTACCACTCACCACCACTCTCCTGCCCAAGGCCTGGGCTGCAGCTTTTCCAGGACAATGCCATGGGAGACGGTATCAAAGGTTTTGCTAAATTCCTGGTAGACTATAACCACAGCCTCTCCCTTATCCACTAGGCCAGTCACCTGGTCATAAAAGGAGATCAAGCTGGTCAGGCAGGACCTACCTTTCCTAAATCCATGCTGGCTGGGTCTTATCCCTTCATGATTCTGTATATGTTGTGTGATTGCACTCAGGATGATACGCTCCATAAAAGATTGTCAGCTGTTAAGCAACAATATTATGGCCCTTAGGAATGTGATAAAAAGCCAGATGAAAAGGACTTGTGGATTACACCCAGTCCTTGTGCCAACAGTTGAACCATGGTGTTTTAGTTCATCTGCAGAAATAAAAACATCTTCTTTACAAATGTAAACTTTGCAAGAATTAGCCATGTAATCTCCATTATAATTCTCAAATTCCAATTAATTTCTAGACACAATGAATGTCTAAACTAACTAAAAAATAGGTGAAGCCCTTTAAACACTGATATGCAAGTAAATGGCAATTAATATTAAGTAATCACTTTCAAGAACATTCCATCAGGTTACTTATTTTTTTTCTGTTCTAAATTTGGATAAAACTTAATAAGAATTAATTCCAGAGCATTTAAGGAGGATTTACATTTAGAACAAACTTAGTGTGCAAAAGAGTTTAGAGAAGAGCTGCAGTTAATAAAATGTGACATTAATGTAATGAAAAAAACTTGAAGATCTGCAGCTAATAAAACGTGACATCAATGTAATGAAAAAAACTAAGCAAAAGAGTATCTAGATGTTCCTCAACCCTTCAAAGTCACCTCTCTGGAATCATGAAAATTTCAGCACGAAAGAAAAAATCCAATATGAACATACGCAAATAAAAGGCAGAAAAGATGTTAAGCTCTCTAAGTGGATGAGAAATTAAAAAGTATTTGCTAGAGCCTGGGTCTATTGAGGCTGAGCCTGTAAAAAATTATTCCAGTGCAGACCTGCAGACCTTTTAACAGCAGAGGTACTTAATCTGAGAAGGATGCAAAACAAATGAGCACATAAGGATCATTCCTGGAAGCTGGGTTCTGGAGTGTTACAGAATGAGGACTGATATTCCCAAGGCAATATTCTGGTGCCATTTGCAGTTAAAGTGTTGTTTTGGAAGACTTTTGCTTCTCCATCAGCAGACTTAGACACAAAGGAAGAGTGAACTTTAAGTACCATTTGTAGCTTTTCAGTGCTGTGAAGCTGTTGCCTGAGGGGTGGTTGGTGTTCAGTAACAGATGGAAGGTCCATCCAACAGCATTAGCAAGCAGAGGGGCAGAATAAAAGTACAGAGTTCAGGTGATTGGTGGAGTCAGAGTCACTGTAGAAAAGTGAATGCAAAGTGTTTGTCATTTTTAGAAATGCAAAAGTTGAGTTTTGCATTGCTGATTTTAAATCAAATACAGAAAACGTTGTCTGTGGCTGCTTTAAATTGTTTTGAATAGTAAAGTACCCTGGGACCTTTGCTGCATGAAAGATAGTACCTCAAAATGCTTTATTGTTGTAATTTCCATGGAAATTAACATTTACTTGCACGGTTATCACACTTTCCTTGTAATGTAGGGTATAGCCATCTAAATTCCTTTGAAAAACAGTCACTGAGGTATTATCAATCTGACTCAAGATTTTATCTACTTTTCTGCTTGAGTTTGCTGAATACTTTTGCTTTTCCTCCTGGTGTTGAGCTATACAAGTTAACACCAAAATGAACTTTAAAATTCAGCAGCCATTTCCTCCTGTTTGCTTTTCTTTCCCCATCTCTTTTATTCAGGTTCTTGCCTATGTCTCCGCCTGTGTCCACTGCAGGCACTTAATATCTATATACTGTTTACATCACCACTTGAAAGGCACAGAATGTAAATCCACAAGGAATTTCATCCGTACTACACACCTAGACAAAACCTAGCAGAGTGGCATATCTCTGCTACAACCTCTGCAGCACTGAAGATGTTTGCTAGTAATTTTCAGGGATCGGGAGTTTCCAGGAGCCAGAGGTCGTCTAACCACCTTCCTCATCAGTGTGGGTTCACAGAGTTTTGTTCTTTGACACAGCTATCATTACCCAGTTGACATTATAGCATCTTAAATTCACTCTTCACCACACCTTGGCAAGGTTCTGCTGCTCCAACCTCGTCACCACTCACAGCCTCCTGCCAGTCACTGTGCTGCATCAATGTCCAGATGCTCCAACGAGGTGCCTGTGGACATTATGCTGCAGTGTCCAGGCTTGTTGCCTTTTTATTCCGTAGGATTCTTGTTATCTTTTACCAAAATATGTTCCTGCAGCTGTGATAACATAAAAACAGGCTTCTGGAACTATTTCCACAGAAAAAAACTCAGAACATCCTCAGACAGTCATGGGAGATCATGACTGTGATCTTATTAGCTCAAGGTAAGAAATCTGACTTATGGGGCAATATTAGACTCCTGTAAGGCTTCTCAACAGCAGAGGTTGTGGGGTTTTTTTAATTATAATGGTAAATAAGAAAGGGATTAGTCAATCTCACAGTAGAGAGGTGAATGTGCAGAAAAAAAACACTAAAGAAGTTCCTTCTAGAGTGACCTAATTCAGCTAGTTAGTGCTGAAATTCATCTCAAGTTGCTGCAGGGAAGGCTCAGAATGGATATGGGAGGTGGAGAGAGGGAAGGGCTGTCAAGGTCTGGAACAGGGAAATGGTGGAGTCCTCCTTGCTGGAGGAATTTAAAAACCATGTAGACATGGCACCTGAGGACATGGTTTAGTGGTGGGCTTGGCAGTGCTGGGTTAATGGTTGAACTCAATCATCTTAGAGCTGGTAAATACATCACTGGAGCTCCTTGGAACACCAAACATGTGGTGTAAGTTAGCTAAGTGACTGCTCACTGTTCAGTGACTAGCTCAGTGACTCATATATACTTAAAAAAAGAGTCATTACCCCAAAGATTAAGTAGTCTCACTGTATTATCTTTCTATAACTGAATGCATTTTTGTAAATCTGTATTATTGCTTAATGGAGGTGGATTCTTTCTTTATCTTATAGTAACAGTTCCAATGTGATCAGCTTATTTTGTATGCCTAGGATCACAATCTAAATGACCTAGCCTTTACAGAAGGTCAGACTGGTGGCATATCAGCAACAAGAAATAAAACTGAAAACTTCCAGTAGTTCATATAACTGAGTTCTTGCTTATTAACTTTTTTCTATTGTTTTTATTATCTTCATCTAGAGTTTTACTTCTAAAATTCACTGTTTTAAGGGCATCCACACTTAGTCACCCTATGCTTCCCTCGAAAAAACAAACACCTAATGATGATCCTTGTGGAATGGCACACTGTTTCAAAGTAATGTTTTAATTTTCCTTTATATCTGTGGTGGTGGGAAACAGTTTTCCCCCTGCAGTTATAAAATGGTAAAACCCCAGGGGGTGGTGACCCTGGAAGTTTTGAAGTTTTGTCCAATGAGCGTTTCTGCAAAATGTAAACATATCACAAGCAAACAGAAGAGAAGCTTAGTTGTAGTTTGGTCGTAGAAGTGGTAACCATGTTCTGAGGTCACAAGGAAAAGGGTTTGGAGCCCCTTGGGGCCTCTGGGGCCCCCCAGCCCCTGGCTGGGGGGGGCTGCAGGGACTTGGAACAGCGTAATGCTGGGCTAAGTACCTGTGGCTCAAAGCTAAAAAAGTTTTCTCCACTGTGAGTGAGCAGAGACAGAGCAGCAGCAGAAACAGCATCCAGAGACTGTGGCTAAGAGCCAAAAGATAAGAAAGCAACAGTACGCAGCCAAGAAGACACAGGGATGTCTAACGAAGAGAGAGAGAGTGTCACGGGTGACAGCGGGTCTGTCAGCACCTTGGCACATACTGATGAAGCAATAGATGTTGACCAGATCAAAGTATACCCCTGAGATGGACTGAAAAGAGAGGACTGAAAATGGAGGCCCTGATCCTGACAACATACTGATGCACCCTGAAGAAGCTGTCCTGTGGGAACAGAGAACACTGTCTCATGAGAACAGGAGCACTGCCTCATGAGAACAAGGACCTGTTTTGAACAAGAGTGGTTGGGAAGAACATCAACATGAGAGAAAAATAAGAGCAGGTGCTCAGGACTGTTGTGGGAAAGAACTGGGCTGTTTTGAGAAAGAGCAAAGTTGTTGTGAGAAAGTAGAGTTTAGAAAATGCACCTATTAGCTGTAAGAATTCTGGTGTGAAAGTTTGAACTGTCCTATCCATGTGCATTACGTGTGTTCAAAAACTGTACTTAAGGGGCTGTGCAGCAGCCCCGCTGTCCCTGCTTTTTTCTTGGAATAAAACTTTGCTGGAACCTTTTTTTGTGTCGCTTTGGCCGTTCCGACACTTATCAGCGACAAGAGAGAGAGCAGGACTAAACTCTACACAGAGTTTTGGGGGTAAGAACTGAACCAGACCCCCCAAAACCCTTTTGAGACCCCTCTTAAGTTGAGGTGGTGGACTCCTACTGGATGGAAGTCCTAAAATGCAAAATGCAGCACCAGAGAGAGAAGAGCTGAAAAGCTCAAAGCGTCCTGAAAAGCTAAACCGGGATGGAGAAGGAATGCAGAGGAGGGTGACCTTGGCTTCCCCCCCCCCCCTCGCCACTGCTGCCAAGCCTAGCAGCCTGAGACAGAGCACAGGAGCTCTGGTAGAACTCTTGAGGCAAAGGCTTTCAACTGAAAGCTGCCCGAGATGTTCTGACTCAGGGGTGAACCCCCTGAGGAAGGGACTTTCATGAAGATGCCCCTGCACTTCGTGATATGACCGTGGTGAAGCGAGTTTTGTCCCTGCTACGCAGCCCACGGAGGAAGACCCTCACTTGAAAGACGAGTGGCCGAGGGGGCTTGGATTCCCCCCTCGTGTGTGCTGGCAGAAATCCTGCTATCAGCTGCTGCATGAGAAGAAGATAGATGACTGCTGCCTTACAGAAACTACTGCTCTGAGACTGGAAAGGATCTTTCCTTCTTCCCTCCTGGACTTTTATTTAGAGGGGAGAAGAGATGTGATCCATTGTAAATACTGATTTATCATAGTAGAGATAGTTGAGATCGTGTGTATAATGTCTTATAATATTTATGTGTACAGTCATTGTAATATATTCCCTTTCCCCCATTTTAAGTCTCGTGTAGTTGTCCGGAAAAAACCTTCTCACATTGAGTTGAGATGTGAGAGAGAGTTTGAAGATAAAGAATTAGATTTTTGAGGCTCTCAAACCATGACAATATCACACCAAAAATCTACTTCACTGAGGATTAGAACTACTCTTTTTTAAATTAATTCACTTTACTACTCCTTTTCTGGCCGTGAAGGTGATACATGTGTTTTATAAGGGATGTTATTGGATGCAAATGTTTTACTAAGATCAGTCACGGTGAAATAGTATTGGGCAAGATAATATTAGACAGCATTAGCAGAAGCATGTAGAGAGACTAGAGCACAGAGCCATGACTTAGCAGTTCCAAAGTCTTTACATGGTTTGGCCAACAATGTGTGAGACCTTGGAAAAGTCACATAATTCTGGTCTACCTCAATTTTCTCACCTGTTAGCTGAGTGCCAATAATAAAAAGACATAACAAATCAAGATGTATTGCAAAGTGCTAGAGAGGAGACAGATATCCTAATTAGTGGCACAGAAAAATAAATGGGTAAGAATCTTGTGCCTTAATGACTGTTATTCTGTACAGTGAAATTCAAAATTTCCTGACAGGAGACATTATAACTGGCCTTAACTAAAGCTGTTTTATCCATCTATCAAAGCATCAAAGAAAGAAGAGAAAATGGTGGTTAAATTTCCACTTATTTTCTCTGATGTTCTACTTTAAGTTAGTGTTAATGTCAATGAGGTATATTCATCAGGTTTGACATTTTGTACTTGACAAATTGATGACGGTTTAGTATTGCAGTACAGTTTTCCTTATCAAAACTCTTTTTTTTTTTTTTGAAAGGCATTTAGTTACTACCCAACCTAACCAACATGGGTTTTTCTTTTGATTAAAGTAGCCATTGAAATCTTGACAATGCTTGACACACTCCAGCTGAATTTAATTAACTTTTTTCTCTCTCCTTTTTATTAGCTACTGAAAAGTATGAGAGAATAAAAAAGGAAAAAAATCAGTTTTATACATAGTAACAGATGCTCTTGGTAGCACAGCGAAGTTCTGACTTTATTAACTCAATGAGAATACCCAAATTAATCAACACTTAGTACTGAAATCAGAATATTTCTTCTGGAGCTAGTGAAATAAGCCATGAACCAAAGAATTCTTGAATCATTAAAAGGGTTTTGGCTGGGAGGGACTTTAAAAATCATTTAATTCCAACTCCCTCCCATGGTTTGGAGAGGTTGCTCAAAGCCCTGTCATACCTGGCCTTGAACACTTCCAGGGATGGGGCATCCACAACTTCCCAGGGCACTCTCATGGCCAATAATTTCTTCCCAATATCCCATCTAACCCTGCCTTTTGTCAGTGGGAAACCATTCCCCCTTGTTATGTCACTCCATGCCCTTGCTCAAAATCCCTCTCCAGCTCTCTTGGAGCCCCCTTAGGTACTGGAGGGAGAGTCTAAGCTCTCCTTGAAGTCTTCTCTTCTCCAAGCTGAACAACTCCAACTCTCTCAATTTAGTGACTATGGACTTGGCAAAAGGAGATTGTTATGAAGCCACAAACTACTTATTTTATACTAGATTTTTGTAAATGATGAATTTGCTGTTGAATAACCACGACATCCCAAAACCTCTGCATTTCAGAAAACAAAAATAATCTTTCCTGTATAAAATAATAGCAAGCAGAGAAATGCGGAATAATGCATGTAACAATTCCGTAATAAGTTCAACATCATATCTGCTTAACTTATACCTAAAAATAATACATTTATGTCAGAAAATTATAATATGCTATTTGGTGCTGCAAATGTCCCAGCAAATGTGGGTTTCATGATGAACTCAGGAAACTTGTTATCTTCATTCAAATCTGCCAGTAGGATGTTAGAATCTGGACAAAGTCATGCTTCTATAATATGACAACTCTCTGGGGTTTCATCACACCAAATCACCACCAATGATGGATCTACCCTAGAATAAGTTTAAATCATGACTTCTGTCCCTTTTCCTCACAAGTCAGAAATTGTAGAAATGAAATGTAGCTGAAAATTTTGAGAAAGAGTCTTAGACAGAAGTAGATCAGTTCTTGTCACTTCTGGTAGTCTGATATTTTTCGGGCTAATATCATAGAATAATTCATATTTGAAGGGACCTTAGCAGGTTTCTATTCCAGTTTTCTGCTCAAGGTAGGATTTCCCTGAATTCGAACAAGGTTCCTTGTTGGCTTTCACTAGTTCAGTGTCTTCCTGGGGAAAAGATTTCATAGCCTCCTTGTGCAACCTATTCTAATGCCTGACCATCCTGGTGCTGAGAAATATTCCTTCATGCCAAATTGTAACCAACCCCATTCCCATTTATGACTGTTTTCTTTTGTCCTCCTGCCACCAACTTCATCAAACCCACTCCACCCACTCAGAACCTCCTTGAAGGTATGGGAAGGATACTGTCAGGTCCCCATTAAGCTGTCTCTGTTCCTGACTGGAAAAGCTCAGTTCCCTCAACTTCTCACAAGGTTCATGCTCTGCACCTAAAATGTGTTGTTGGATTTGCCAGACTCACTGCAATTTGTCAATGTATTTCTTGTATTGAAGTGTTCAAAAATGGATCATCATGTATTACCTGTATCTCTTCGTAAGGCAATTTAAACTAGTCTTATCTATCTTTCTATAACTCAGCACTTTGTGGACTGTTAGCAATATGTGGTGAATAAAAGTATTTCTAAACTGAGTTTATTTAATTTTGGTATAGCAATTGTTCTCTGATTAAACACAGCAAGTTTCATATAACGCAGGTATTTATTTTAACACAATTAAAATCTATACCAAACCCACAGTTTTAAAAACAAAAGCCCACTAAGGTATTTCTGGAGATACTAACAAATCCTATGCCTATGTTATATGATTACTTATTGTCGTAAAACACTTGGAAGCAATTACTTTTTAAATCTTCCTTTCATATGAGAGTTAAACGTTGCTTCCTGTCAACATCTGTGGAAGATTTTCCATGAACTTCAACAGGAGTTATAACTCACCCAGAAAGTGCAAACAGTGCCTCTGTCTGAATATGAATCTGAGCACCAAACGATAAATAATAAATGTGGAATTTGAATTGAAAACTAGGCAAATGTTTTACAAAATTTGATGCTTGGATTACTTCCTAAACTCTGTATGAGAAACACAGCCCAGGGTGATTTAAACAGCCATGAGTTTCTTTAGGAGCTTCTTTACTTCTACAGGAAATG
Source organism: Pipra filicauda (assembly GCF_003945595.2). Taxonomy (NCBI): domain Eukaryota; kingdom Metazoa; phylum Chordata; class Aves; order Passeriformes; family Pipridae; genus Pipra; species Pipra filicauda. Next base: position 834,177 of record NW_024104640.1, read on the forward strand.
TTGTGGGTCATACCCTGAGTCCAGTCATGAATCCCACCCTTATCCTTGTCTTTCACTTGTCTTCTAACATCAACTGCAACACTTCTCCTGCATTAAGGAATCAGGATGTAGATGATTAACACTGCTTGTAGCTGCTTCTGATTTACACTTTTATTTCTCTTCCTGCTTACTGAGCACTATTAAAAATTCTGAGAGCATTGGATTAAACACCTATAAATGAAAATCAGACAGCGAGCTTCCTAGAGACCTGAAAATTTTGCAAAATCACATTGAAGTGAAATGAGACTGTTAGAACAGTGAGTTAATAGAAACAAAAAGCTGAAGTTTTAGTAGAAGACACAAAACCAGCTATTCCCAATCCTTATGCCCATTGATATTAGTGGTTCATCAGGAGGTGTAAACGCTCTCATTCGACATTAATGTGTGCTGAATTTCCAAGGATCAATTACTAATATTTAATAATAATATAATAATAATTGTAATAGTAGAAGTAGTAGAAGTACTAGTACTGATTATTAGAAGACACAGCAGAAGGCTGATTTTCTCTGGCTTTTCAGTGCTGTTTGGACAAGACTTTCCCAGCTTTGGATCCTAGGCTCTGCTTTTTCCTATTCATGTCTGTGTACTAAATTTTGGATCCCCACATCTCAGACTGGTGCTTATTTATTGGATTTCATTCTTCTTCTTTTCCTCTTTCTTGATTTTTGCAGTCTGTATCTTTCCTCCCACGAACAGGTCTTGACCATCCTTGAAATCCACATATCTGGGAGAAAGCAAAACATGGTCAATGCAGTGTTGCCATCAGAAGGCACACTGCCAGTGCTGGAAAGTGTTGTGGATTCTTTCTTGAAACATGGCAGTAAAAAGAAAGCTCAGTAAAAGCTTTCTGACTAATTTGAGACTCCCTAAGAGGACTGATGTGAATATTTCAGCTCACTTCCAAAATAACAAAGGCCACTGAGATGCACAGAGCTGTCTCTGTCAGGGAGGGTGTGACAAAGGACTTGCCTCTGCCAGCTCTGTGGTCTTTTAGGAATCACCCTACCCTTTCCAGGCAGAAGAGAACTGTTCATCATCACATGCCACTGCTGGACTATAGTTCAAAGGCAAAGTTCAGCCTCAAGATTACACAGAGCCTTTCCCCAGTATGCATCTGTACTTCTTCCTGTACTCAAAGAGAAATGTCTCTTGCTAGTCAGACACACCTTTAACAGCAGCTGAACAACAAAAGAAAGAAGCTGCATCTTATTTGATAATGTGGTTCATGCATCCCAGTTGTTCCTGGCTGCCTCCCAGAAGCACCATAAAATGTCTTTCCTGTAGGAGCAAGATATCCCCTTCCAGTAAAGGCACAGGATGCAAGAAGCTGTAACCAGTAAGTATGATACACTTTTTGCAAGCATGATGGAGTAGAGACATCAGAGTAATGGGTAATAATGAAAAGGAAAATCAGCAAGCAAGTCTCTATAGTCATATAGACCAAACTGACTGTGTGACATTTCAATTTTGAATGAATGTCATAAACCGTAGAAAATACAGGTTTAATGAATATGTCTACATAAAAGCATAAACAACACAAACCTTTTCAGTGCAGTGTTTATATTTACAGCACATAAGTTACAAATTAAATTTGCTCTGGGATGTGCTTCTGATACAAATGACTTTTCTGCAGAGAAATATTATCCATAGTCGTCAGATCACTGAGAGCAGGAAGGATCCATTAGTGATGTTGGGGATGATGAACTGAAGTAGTGTTTAGTGGTTTTTAATTATGCTAAAAGATGAAAGTGCTTGGGAAAGGGTGTAATTCATATCAAAAGGAAGGAAAATGAACTGATTTTATTTAAGTAGATATGTTTATTTCAAACAATTTTCAGCTGATTGCTTATTACATTAATATGTTTTAGGGAACTGATCTATTTCAGTATTCTGTGGTTACATTGTTTAATATCAGCAGTCAAAGCATTGGAAAAGTATGTGTCTTGGCTATAAAGTTTTTAAATTATGAGATTTAAAAATATGTACAAAGATTTTTCGTATTTTAGCTGCAAAATTATACAAAATTCTCACTGCAATCAAAATATTATAATTCAAGTGCTCACAAGATCAGACTTTTAAAAGGAGGAGTGAAATATTGACTTCACTGAAGTAGATAGAAAATGTACTGGTTATTTCAAGAGGACAATATTTCCATACAGAAAAAATTCATAAAATTGTAACACGTGGGACCTCTGCTGCCTGTAAATTAACAGTATCTCTCTGGAAATGTATTGCAGCCAGGAGTTTGATTTAAAACTGCTTTGGGCAGAGGAAATCTGCAAAGAGCTTGAGCCTGGTTTCATTACCCTGTACTCCTTTAAACCTCCAATAATTCTATTAACGTGACTTAGCACTTTACCAGTGCCAAACAAAATAGACTCATGTTCCTTGTCAGGTTACTAAATCAGTATATTCCTCGAGTCCTCTGACTAAGACAGGGACACAACTTCTATGTGTCACAGCACCAGTACTGCCCCTTGACCATCCTAGTTACAAGTCAACATCTAGTCATTGCTGAGAGGGAGAAGGGAGGCAATGTAAATCTTCTTGTTGCTTCCAAATGTTTACTTCACTCCCAGAGACCTCTAGTTCTTGATCAAAAGCAGGATGACAACTTGCATAACCTTTGTGACACACCACAAAGTCTGTTATATTCACTGATACCTTCACAAACAAAATATCTTTTTCTGTTGCTAAATCATTTTGTTGTTTGGGGTTTTTCTTGTGGCTCAGAATGTGCAATTCCCTGTTGGCTCTGTGCCACCAGAGAACAAACATTTTATTGTTGCTTTCCACATTGGTTGAGGCTTTAGCCACGAGTTTTCTCCTTCCAAGGCACCTCATAGTTCTTACAGGTAACAGATATGGCAATGACAGTCAGATATACAAATAGCAAAGGGAGGTGTAGCAACTATTTGGCTAATAAACACTATAATGTGCTTTGGAATTCTAATGTTGGGCATTAAGGTACCTGACTGTAATGTTTTGTTCATATTTCGTGCTCTAGTCTCTGTTAAATCAGCTCCTGAACTGTTCACAACCCTGCAGCACAACCCCAGTCATCTTCCATCTTTCATGGCCTGAATTCCCTCAGAAATGAAAATTACAGAACAACACTGCGTAAAACTTGACTTACACCAAAATGTATCTATAAAAATTAGTACTGTAAGACTCCTCAGAAGAAGAAAGCTCATGGCTACGGCATCAGCTTTTTTTTTTTGTTTGTTTGTTTGGTTTTGTTTTCAGAACATGGCGATTATCCCACTCCATTACTTTTATCCATATACTTGCATAATAGACAGACAGGAACTTGCACCTGCTTTGTTAGATCAGCAGCTCCTAGCATTAACATACTTTGGAACCTTGTTTGGCTCAGTCTATCTCTAAAGGTTTCAGTGAATTTTCCCAATATGCTTCTAATACATCAACATGTATTTTACTGAGGGCTGTATAAGCACAGGATTCTTGCTTGGCTACTTATACTAATGTATGCTTAAACAATATGAAGTAATATAAAGAATAAAAATATGGTGTCTGAGCTAAAATACAAAATGGAGTACCCACCCCTGGGCTGCAGACTTATCATGACTCTGATAAGGTAATTTTCTAATTGAATATTAAGCATCATTTTCCAGTCATTCACTAACCTAATCTCATTTGAGGTTTTTCAATTGGGGGAAAAAAAAAGTATGTTTTCCAAAAAAAAAGCTCACCCTGCTTTCCTCCTAACTTTCAGCTTAACACCTCAGTGGGCTTTGTGGTCGGCAATATTGAATTTCTGATTACGGGTAATATGTTTACAACATAGATGATAGTTATGGGTAGAGCATCTCAGAGCAAATTTAATTTGTTTCCGCTGTGCTGTAAAAAGATAGGAAAAAGAAATATAAAACCAATCTTGTTTATGGTTTTATAAAGTCATATTCATTAAATCCATATGCTTGGCATTTCACGTAATTTGCTCCATAAAAAATAAAAATGTTATTTTTGTTTAAGCCTCTTTGACTGCAGGGATTTGCCTCCCAGTTGTTGCTCTTCATTACGAACAGTTACCCAGGACAGCTCCTAATATTCAGAGCTGTGTCTTGCTCAAATCCCTACTGAATGTAAGAAAAAGGTATTTAGCTGGAATAATACCAGGAGGGTAGCAGGGCTAGGGAACGTATCTTGTTTAATTGGACTGACGTATATAGTTTAATATTAAGACCTAATCTAATCCTGCTAATGGAAAAATTTAATATTCTGATAGAGTCACTTAATGAAATAGAATATTATGGCCCGTGTTAAGAAGGAAAGGAAAAAAACCCTTAATTTGCACAAGCTTGTTAGCTCAGTATGTATTTTTCATTAGCAATCATATGATTCTAATCCTTAGCTCGAAGCCAGTGTTTTCTTTTATTTGGTGGTTTCACATAAAACCCCAGAAAACCTTGTTTTAAAATAAATTCATATTTAACCTTGATATGGTAAATTAAGTGTGATATTATTTCCCCCTTGATGACTTTGCTGGTTAAGATGATGCTGCAGCCTCTTGTATTTGGTCGTGCTGCGGGGATCAAATGGAGAATCATAGAATCACAGAATGGTTTGGGGTTGGAAGGGACCTTAAAGACCATCTAGTTCCATTTCCTGTCCATGGGAAGGGACATCTTTCACTATCCCAGGTTGCTCCAAGCCCTGTCCAACCTGACCTTGAACACTTCCAGGGATGGGGCAGCCACAGTTTCTCTGGGCAACCTGTGCCAGGACCTTGCCACCCTCACAAACCTGCCATACCACAGCATGGTGGGTTAAATGCTGTAGGCTACATTTATGGTGGGTTAGTTCTACTGAGAATACTACTCTGACTGCCTCCTGATAGACCTAAAGGAGCTGACAAATCCTCAATACACAGAAATACAAAGAAATAAATACCATCTGCTTAAGTGTAGGCTTGAGAACAAACACCCAGCAGCCAAGAGGGATTAGAAATGAATGGAGCTTTGGCTGTCTTCACACACACATACAGAAGAGACAACAGGCACATCCTCAGGGAATACCAGCCAGGCTCAAGGCCGTTTCTGTAGGTCACAGCTGGTGTGGGTTGTGGATATATCTGTATGGTGGGAGTCAGCAGTTATTCTCATTTCCCAAGTCCAAGGACACCTCTCAGGTATGTCACACCTTAGTGTGGATGTGAGACCAGGGAAACCACAGTGTTTCTGGTCCTCCCGGTAATATGAAAGACACATTCAGTTTAGAAGAGGCATAGGTAAATTCAGCCTGTAGTAAACACAAAAGGAAAACTAAAATGCCAAGCATTTCCTACGGTTCTAGGACAACCTCCTTCTGCAAAAATGCCCAAAACAGTTGCAGATTTTTACATGCCTATGAAATTGAGGTAAAAATACAAAACCTGTAGCAAATTTCCAAACTCCAGTTTGTGGCCAAAGAAATCCCACAAAATTGGCACCTTTGCTGTAGTCTAAACTGCTGCTTATGCTTTGTGTGCAAAAATAATTAACCCAAACATGAAATCATCCTCCAGCCTATCCCTTTTGACCATCTGTGATATTGTTCTCCCTGCCCACCCAACCAACCTGACCTTTATTTCCCCAACCCTGCTCAAGGGATAACCACCACCAGTGTTCCTAATGGGTGTGTCCAATCCTAATAGCTGCATCCACTTAAAGTGGATTTGGGGAAAACAAACAACACCACAATAGCCAAGGGATTAAGACCTCATCTAATCCTGTTTATGGAAAAATTAGCAGAATCAATGTACAGCATTGTTAAATACAGACATAGAATGAGTTGGGATGAAGTACCAGCCAAAAAATGAAAGCCAAAGCCCGGGAGACGAGAGTAGATCACAAAATAAGACCTGTGAAACAGAGAACAGAAGCTAGATCAAAGGTAAACAAATTTAAAAACCTCTGAACAGAATTATGGAGGAATGCCCTAGCCCTAGGCATTCCCAGAGCTTACTGGCATTATCTGGAGTCTGATTGAGGCATTCCAGAAACAAGATAATGGCATAATGGCTAAGGGAAGGAGCTGTTTCATTTCCTCCAGCACCCTTCCCCAGAAAGGGACACAACCTCTTCCTCCCTCTTATGGAAGAATTACAGGACAAGTTAAAAAAAGAGTGATGCCAGTCAGGCAATTCCACTGAGACTGGTACTGAGTAACAGATTCAGGTTCAGAAATGGGCTCTGTCATCAGTCAGCAAGTGGTGAGCAACTACATTGTGCATCACTTGCTTGTTTTTTTTTTTTTCCCTCTCATTATTATTATTTATTATTGTTGTTGTATTTTACATTGTTTTCAACTATTAAACTGCTATAATTTCAACCTAGAAGTTTTGCTTTTGATTCCACTGGGGTGGAGAGGAAAGAGGGGGTGGGTGAACAGCTGTGTGGTACTTGTTTGCCAGCTGGGCTTAAACCATGACACCGCCTCAGCAACCTTTAATCCTTAATGACTCCTTTCCCTCCTCTGTGGCAATACAGAGACAAGCTCGTAAGATATCACAGAATACTGCAGACAGAAATATAGATGCTTGTATTCACACTTGTGGGAATCTGTGACATACTTGAATGCCATAAATTGTAGCTGAAAAGCAGCACAAGTGATTGGTTTCAGTGGTTTGAGAGATATGGCATAGGTAGAAAGTCAGAGCAGTTCAGTGTAAGAATGCATGTTGACAGTGCTGATGATTTCTAGCTGGTGGAGATCTCACAGGTGGGTGCAGGAGATACATCTCCAGCATGTTTTTCTGTTCGTGGTTTGTTTTGTGCTGGGGCGTGCAGTGTTTGTGCTTAGCACAAGAGGAGATATTAGCTGTGTTCAAAGTTTTTGTGGGAGTGGTAAGAATTGCCCCTGAGCACAGTCATCATGTATTAGGATGGGAGATTCCATCATCTGTTCCCTCCGTAACAGGACCTCATTACTCTCTTGCATGGATCTTGAAATAAGAGTTTTATTGTATTTCTTCCTTTTAATGCTGATGTAACTGTAGTGAATACCACTGGAGGGAAGAATTACCGGACAGAAGCAATTGCCATCGGTCATAAGAACACTAAAAAAAAAAGCCAAAAATAATTACAATAATAATAATAAAAGAAAAAAATCACATTAGTGTTTTTCAAATATGTCTATGTGTTCTGATCATTTTGTCTTAAAAATCCTTAACCCAATAATGAGTCTCATAGAAAATTCCCAAGTGTTTTCTTTTCCAGATGACATCATTGTGAAAGTTTTATTATCATACCTTACATATACAGCTGAATGAATATTTCCTTCAAAAATGCCATGAAATTTAGTTTTCAAAGGCCTTGTATCCCGTCTCATTTCTAACCTAATATATCTTGACCAAGTCTTTCATGTATACAGATATGTTGAAATTGCTATCATACATATTCATAGATACAGTAATTGCTGCTTTACATGCTCCACAAGGTTTTATAAAATATTAATTGCCTATTATTCCTATTGCAGGTGGAAACACTGGAAAGATGGCTCCCTCCTGTAATATAATAAACTCATTTCAAGTTACTTTATTGCACTCTGAAATAGAGATGTGTGCACTGAAACTTGGCACAGTCTCAAGATACATGATGATATTCTGAATTTCTGTTGCTTCAAAGTTTAGATTTTGACAACTTTAGAGTTGTTAAAATTCTAATAGCAGTGAGGTTTTTCTCTTTAGGTGTGGCTAGACTCTGAGATGCATGACAACAGATTCCTCGGCCTATATACAGATTTTCCACACAAGAGGCCATGGTCATGTAAATGTATTTTCTTTTCATGGTAATAAGGTCATGACAGAATTCATGGTACATTCATGCTCTTCTTCTGACATGTAACTAAGACCTGTTCAGGGCTCATACCTTTCATATAGGATCACTTAAAAAAAAATACAGATAAAAAAAGCCAGAGACCCCCTGTACTAAGGGACTTCATCCATATGGACTGTATGGCTTATCAGAAAAATGGGAAGAGAAGACAAAGCTCATTCTGAAGGAACCTGGACGATGAGCTGGTTAAAGGAAAGAAGTGGCTGTGTCCTTAATTGTTGGTTAATACAAAGTCTTGAAAGAATAGTTGGGAGGGCGAAGGCTTTGGGAGGATACACTGGGGTTGTAGATAAATTAAGGTTTGGGTTTTGATGGGGAGTAATTTAACCTGTGAAAAAGATGTACTGAGATAACTCTTTTCAGCTGCACATGAACAGTCAGGTCCTTGCATTGGACTGTGATTATTCCAAAGTAAAAATCCCCTGAAATGCGTACAGTATCTGGTCTCCAGGACCAATAATGTCCTTCTATTGAAGCCGTTCTTTAGATCTGCACTACTTTTAAATGTATGCCATTATGGTACGTTCCTTGTGGAGATTATTGATTATGGAGTTTTGATACTTTCTAGAACAATAAAAAAGGAGTCCAGCAATCTGCTGATCTCTTTGAGTGTCATGTGCTGTGGGCTAGACTTATTCATGCAGCTTTTGTCAGAAAGATGTGCAACATCAGTAGTTGAAGTTTCTAAAATGGAGACTGCAGAGATCTCAAAAAAAGAGATTGCACAGTTCAGAAATGTCAAACACCCTAAATATTAAAATGGATGTTATATTCTGAAAACGTACCTCCACTGAACAGATAACTCAGACAATACACTTCAGTGAGGTATAGAGACTTATAATTACCTAGTCTGGCTCCTGGTGTTGCCAATTTAGGGACCGTCTTAACACCGACATAGGGTCCAGCTTAGAAAGGAGATGTTGTTTATTCTGTGCAGAATGCAAGGCAGAAGTTTTTCCAGAAATCAAGCATGTTGATTCTCAAAATCTCACACTATACAGACATTTTAGCAAACAAAGAAATCACAGTTCATTGGCTACAAGTTACCAGTTCTCTTGTTAATCAGTATTCTACCATCTATTGGTTAAATGATCCTCTTGCTTCTCATGCTAATTAGGCTGCACATTCAATCTTTCTCTTTTGAGTTGGTGGGTTTCTTGAGTCAGTGATGCCAGCCATCAGGACACAGTGATGCCAGAGACATCAGGAGCCTGTGACTCACCATGAAGACCCCAGACTATGAAATAAAATCTCAGGTGGTCCCTTTTTCATAGCTCCTTTGACCTATGAGGCCTGTTTCGCCAACAGGCACCACCTTTCTCATTCTCTGCCTTTCTCATTCTCTGCAACTCTCTGAGTGAATTGTTAATTATTTCTGACTCTTGAGGTACCAGCATCCCTCAGAACAATACAATCACAATCAAATATGGGTTATGTGGCATCCTACAGAAACAAAATTCTCACTTCTGCAATCATATGTAGTCTAGCGTGCAATGACAGTGTGGAACTTAGGCAGTCCAAAATTAGATATTTCAACGTTACAAACATAAATCTCAACAACATCAAGAGAGCAATACCAAAAATAAATTTTCTTTCTTACTGTGTATTTTATAAATTCTCTGTAATTAAATTTTTTAATGCAGAAACAAGCAGACAAAACTCTGACAATAATTCAAATTCATAGAGAAAAGTAAAATGTATCATTATATAGATTATAAGTGTGAAAGCATATTTTTTCTTTTTTTCTCATTTTTAATTGTAGGTCTGCTATCTGAAATTAAATAAACATTTAAATCTACAAAACTCCTGAAAGTAACACACAAGTAACCTCTTCAGTCATGATTGATCAGATGGTCAATGATGTCCACTAAAAATCAAAAGCTAAAGAACAAACCAGAAAAGTATAGCTACATTTGTGGGTTTTTTTAAGTTTTTGTATTCAAGGTTTCCAGAACCCAGAAAAACATCAGCATCACTGAACTACTGAAGCAGCTATTGCTGTTCTCAGGCATCCTTGAACCTTAGTGCAGGCCTTGGTATCAATTGCTGTAATCCAACTGACTTTGTCACAGCAACAGAGATCAAAATCTATTTGGTATGTCATACAGGGTTTAAATAGAAATGGCTGGAAGAACAATTAAATTTCTTTAGGGAGGAGATTGTATACTTTTCTTGATAATGTGGAAGCTACAAACACTACATGTTTGGAAAACAGGGAAATGTGTGGATCTTATATTTTTTCTCTTCCACACACCTGATTGAGGATATTAGAAAGCCTTTTGTACTTATATAAAGTAGATTTGCCTGGATTTCATTTAGAAGCTTTGGGGCTATTCATTCATCTATTAATTCAGGAAATTTCAGTGGGTGGATTGTGGCTGGCACATAGAAGCTGCCTCAACAAAAGGGTAGATTTTGTAGGTCTTTTTTGCAGTCCAGATTTTCCATTACTGTGATCTACATAATCAGCTGCATTAATCCAGTGCTTTGATAGAATAGATGTAGTGCCTTAAGTGCCCCAACATGGTCCTAAAATGTATTCAAATTTAAAGCAATTTACATCACTGATCTACTCTTAATAGTAAAGATATTATTCAACAAGATGTTACACAGGCTTGAAGATTTAGCATTTAAAAATATAGCTTTTCTGAAAATACGTTCTCAGAACAACATTTAAATCTTGGACAACATGAGAAATCCTCTCCAAATTCGTGCCAAATGAACCTGTCAAATTACATGCCACCTATTTGAAAGTTAAATCAGAAGCTTTTCTCACAGGGAATATGCTCATTGACTGTCCCTATGAATACAGCTCCCTTCTGTTAGCAAGAAGTCTGTTAATAGGTTTTCTCACTGTGGTCGGGCACGAGAATTTGAAGTGCGTAAGAGTTAACAAAACTGTGTATATTATGAACCAAAGACATGCACAAAGTACGAGAAGAAAGCCCTGAATAATGTGATGAAGCAATTCAAGGAGAACTCAGAAATTCCCCTAACATATATTTCCTTCATAATCACAGTGCTCATCCAATTCTACCTTCCCTGAACACTTTAAATCACATCGTTGCTTTTTCAGTCATGAAGATTAAAACTTGGTTATAAAAAAAGAAGTCCAAGCAACCTTGGGACACATTTTATAAAGACTTTTAATTAAGTTTTATCTAGAGTTTTGCTTTGTTCTGGAATAAAATATAAGAGCAATTCTACTGTTAAGCTTCTGGTATGAAGTTTTCTTGTGATGACACAAAGTACTGACTTCTCAAATCTTCCTTTAAAAGTGTTCTATTTTTAAAAATTTAGAGAAAATCTTTCTCTGTTGGTAACAAGATAAGTATTGCTATCTTTCTAAAGTGCAGTTATTGTATTTATACTTTTACTTAATGGCTGCAGAAAAGCAGCATAGGAAATATTCTAATTCTTGCTTCTTAGAAAATCTGGGTTGTAGATTTGATTGTAGGTATGATTTATTATTTATTATTTATATTATTTATAGATTAAAATAAAGTGCAATAAGCACAACTATTGCCCCTTCCTCCCCACTGTATTGATTCTTTTCTGTTGTCTTTGAGAAAACAGCAACACCAGGAAATAATGCTCAGCCAGCTCACCAGTCCTGAAATTTTGATACATAACATGCTTAGAACCATTGACTCATAGCATCATTAAGATTGTAGAAGCCCTCTAAGAACAAGTGCAACCAAAAACCCAACACCACTGTGTTCACCACTAAACCATAACCCCAAGTCCAAATCCCCACACTCTGAACGCTTTTGGGGATGGTGATTCCACCACTTCCTTGGGCAGGCTGTTCCAAGGCTTCACAACCCTTCTGATGAACAAATTTTCACAAAATCATAAAATTGCAGAATATCCTGAGTTGGAAGGGACCCACAAGGATCATCAAATCCAGCTCATGGCCCTGCAGAGGACAGCCCCAAGGATCACACCATGTGCCTGGGAGCGTTGCCCAAACACTCCTTGAACTCTGTCAGGCCTGGTGCTGTGACCACTGCCTCAGGGAGCCTGTTCAGTGCCTAATAACCACTGGTTGAAGAACCTTTTCTAATATTCTTCCTCACATTTTGCTAGAGAGAAACTTTGGTAATAGCTACTCAGATTGTGTTTCTCTTGATCCATTATTTGCAAAAGAGCTTATCAGAGGGAGACGTCCCACTGTTACGAAGTAGATGTTCAGGCAGACGAGCACATTATGATCATTCAGGACTCCCCTACCCTCTTAGCAGGTGTTTCCCATGCTCTGTAGGGACCCTCTTCAGCTGACCTGCTGAACCTCTCTCTTCTTTAACTCTGTAAGAGTTAATGTCCTTTGTGCAATCATTAACAGTATCAGATCTGTCCTTTCCTCCCTGCTCAAATGTCGTCCAGTGCATCCATGTATCTCCCTGTTTTATCTTTCTCTCTCTTTCTGATTTTACCTATAACTGACTGCTGTTTACCCTGCAAATGAATTCTGGATCCAAAATCAAAGAACAATTCTTATACCTTTTATCTTGTGCCTCAGTAGCTGCTTCTTACCGCTATTTCTTTTTTAACCTTCCCACACCTATATGCCCCTGTGATGCCCATATGGTACAAAAACACGTTCCTAACTAAAGTTTAGCCATTTTGATATCCCTCCCATCCGATTTGCTCCATTTAGTTTTCCTTTCCTGCAAAAACCAATATAAGATAAAGAGAGGGGTGTTGTTAATAAAATCCACAGCCAACAAAACCAATATAAAATACCTCCCCATTCACTTGCTAATTTCCTTTTTAATATTCCAAGGCATATAAAGAAAAATAGATAGGAAATGAATATATTAAGATTCTGATCATGCATGCTAATCTATTTTTTTAATACTAGGTAATTCCCAGATGCTTCTCATAATTACCTCTCATCATTTAGTAGTAGCACAGGAGAAATCCTTGCAAATTTTCTTGTATTCACATCCAATTGGAACAAGGTCGCTGGCTAGACCCAAGGACAACAGCTGACAGTAAAATCTTTCTTTGTTCCACTTTTCTATTTCTAGCAAAAAATAATACTTACATTTTTGTCTTTGTGAGAAATAAGTGAAAGCTATAATATTCTATTACTTTAGGCCTCTAACAGGATTTTTAGAAACCTAGGGTTTTGCTTTTATCCTTTTCATTTTTCCCAAAGTCTGAGTGTAGTATTCTCATAATCTTAATGTCAGACATAACCCTCTGCATCATTAGAAACTTGACCTCCAAAAAGTAAGTCAAGTATGCAGAAAGTGAAATACAGAAAATGAAACTAGATAATAAACTTTACTGTTTTAAAATGCATAAAGGTAACTAGAGTTGTTGTGATTATTAAAAAAATAAAAAAATAAATTTAAATACCTTAAGGGTTGTATCCCTTACATAGCTTTTGCAAGATATTCCTTCTTATTCCAGGAAACAATTGGCCAGCAAAACTCCAAACCTGGAATAAGTCATGGAAATTGACCAAGATTTTTTTTTTTAATCATTGTATATAGTTTTAACTTGACAGTGCTTTAAACAAAGGAGCTATGCAGTTCATTAATTCTTGCAAATGGTTGTTCACATGACTTATTGCAGACTGAAAGATACATGCTCTTCTTTGTATTTGGAGATGTACAAGAACCAGCCTCATCAAGACTAATGGCAATTATGAAGGTATATGTTCTACACTCCCTGTATTAACCTGGGTGAGAATAATAGTCTATTAATATTAAGAAATCAAAGGCAAGAACTGTGGAGATTGATGAAGATAGTTAATATGGAAAAACTGTGGCTGCCTTTTGACCTTAGAACACTTGGCTAGTTAAATACTTTATACGTTCAGAATTGTGTATAAAATGTTGGTTTAAATTCTTATTCTTTCTCTATTGTAATCAGTGACATTCTATTCATCTTTGGAGATTAAAATGTTTTGAGACCAGGAGAGAGAAACTGATGGAGAGTTCTTGTATGATCAGATCAATTCGAGGGAATATCAAGGAGAAAATGTGCAGGAAAAATAGGAGCCAAAAGTAAGAATGAGTTGTTTATTATCTACAGGAGAAGGGAATAAAATAAAAGGAGTGATGTGATGTATAGGAACAAGATATGAAAAGATGTGGCATGAAAATTTCAGAATTAGAAAAACCATTTTGAGGTAAAGGAAATGTTTTAAATTTTCTTTCTTAATTGGTAGGTTGGTCAACGTCTTATTCATCTTTTTTACTGCTCATAACCTGCCTTCTTCTGAGTTTTCTCTAACAAATCAGCTGATGACAAAAAGACTTTCCATAACCTTACATTTAATGTGGTCTCTATGTCTGGGTGTGTCATTTCTCTGCAGTTATTCTACCACTGTGTCTGGCTAACAGCTGTCTTCCGAGGCCCCTACCCTTGTTGATGACAATTTTTTTATTTCTCTATGTGAATTTTATGATTGTCTGAGCCACACCTGTTCATCCAAACATGATAAGCTCATACCTTTTTTCCTTCACTGCATTTTCTTTTGTGCCCTTTACTGAGAGACTTCTGCAAAGGCTGAAGTTCTCAAATCCCTTTTTACACTGTTCATTCACTGGGAAGCATGTAGAGACAAAAGGGACAGCCTAACGGCAAGGGACTACCTGCACCCAGACTGAAACGTGAGACACTCTAAAATAAAACTGAAGCCTTTAAGAACTGATGGTGGGAAGATAAAAATGGAGCCATAAGGCATGAAGATAAAAAAACAAAACACCATGGGAAAAATCTAATGACATGCAGAAGTGTGACAGGGTGGAGAGATGAAACACCACACTCTCTATCAGCTTCTTCAGGATATAAAATGTTCATCCAAAATAGGCAGGTGGATGGCAACTGAAGAAGAACCTAGGAGATATGAAAACACATGCTATGTCCTTTATTTTCCACGCCGTTGTAAGAATTCCAATCAGATCACCAGCATCATCTATGTTCTTGGAATATGCAGTCATAAGGAACTGAGAGCAAAAAGTGTGAGCAAAAAGAGCAAAAAATTTCAAAATAAAATGTCCTTTACATTCTATTCAGCGTTGCATTGACAATTACTACCTTGCTGTCACAGTGCTGAAGCTTTATTGCCTGTGTTCCCCCTGCTGTCAATCAAACCATTTCCATATGTTTTGACAGGTATATTCTAATAAATGTGTCACGTTGCAGAAAGAAAATTGAGACAGGTCTGTGGGGTCCACAACTGGGAACAGATTTTGATTTCAAAGTGACCTTGGGGATGAGGAGAACGGAAAACTAGGGA
This sequence comes from Pipra filicauda, assembly GCF_003945595.2. Classification (NCBI taxonomy): domain Eukaryota; kingdom Metazoa; phylum Chordata; class Aves; order Passeriformes; family Pipridae; genus Pipra; species Pipra filicauda. The sequence continues at coordinate 849,312 of NW_024104640.1, forward strand.
AAGAACCACCGAGTGAGATTTGATTGGTGAGATCAATGAGAGGGCCCTCAGATGAGCTTCATCCTTTGGCTGTCCTCTGCAGTGTGGTAGTTGGTCAGCCCAAATATTATTCTCACAGCACCTGTCTAGTTTCCACCAGAACCTGCTCTTTAGTTGTTCCTGCTTATGGTGCTATTAGCACTAATCGTACCACACTTGAACAAGTCCAGGTACTGCATAAAGATGAGCAGCCTGGTCTAGTGTAAGGTGTCCCTCTGTGGCAGAAAGGTTGGAATTAGGTGACATTTAAGGTCCCTTCCAACCCAAACCATTCATTAATTCTATGATTGATTGTTGAGCTTCGTGCCTGCATATTATTAAATAATATTTAGTGGGAATGTATGCAACACTGATTGTGCTACCCAGTAGATTCTAACCTTATAAAGTAGAAACTACAAGGAAAAGAGTTAAGAGACTTTAACACTACAATGCAAAACATGGGGAGACAGAAAGAAAAGGGCAACACACAACTGACTGGAAACTACAGGTTGAAGAATTGGGGGTAAAGGGACTGCTTAGCACAGGAATGATTAGGGTACTTAAGACACTGCTCACCAGCACTGCAAATCCAGGGCTGCCTCACACCTGAGATGTGTCACCGGCTAGATGGCACCCTGATCTACCTTACTGACAATAACATGATATCTGTGTTGTGCTCTACCTGTTCTCCTGACTCTCACACAACCACAGAAATGTCACAGCATGAAAAGAATCCCTCTCTGGCTCCAAACAGCCAGCTGTGCTGTCTGCTGGAAAATAAGCCTTGCTCAGCCTACCCATCAATTGTAAAGTCTCATCTGGAAAGTTTTTTCCTCTTGCATCACAGCATTAGAGCTGCAGCAGCACATTTTTGACTACTTGGATGCATTCACCATATTCAGCATCTTAGCATCCTTTCTGAAGCTGTCACTCAGTTTACACACCCACTTTGGGTGTAAAGGTTCCAAAGAGTATTCTACCTTAATTTTGCATACTTACTGTTGTGTTTGTCAGGACTCTGAAACAAATGTGCCTGCACCTGCTGCTTAGAATTCAGAAGCCTGCAGCTGATCTGCAGGACAAGAAGTATTTAGATGTTTATGTTTTCTTTGCACCCTGGAAAGTTGTCAACTTTCTATTCATATGCTGCAGCGCTGTGTAACAAATGTCTCTGGGATTCACAGGCTTTGGAGAGGGTGAGCATTCATATGCAATGTGAGACTGACTCCCTTCAGGATGTGTTACTGGCAAGTTTATAATGGATCTTAGCAGTATTTCAGAAATCAAAAGACATTAGATATGATCTACCCTTCTCCCGACCATTCTCATCACATGCCTACTTCCATTCTTGTTCTCTTCCTTTTCTGCTTAAATCAAATGAAACATTTTAAATCTACTTATAACAAATTTACTTTACATGGAAATAGACGGTATACAGTAGGGACATACAGTTTTGGTTTTGTGCATATGAAAGGACTGTCCCACCTTGAGCAGAAATCAAACAAAAGATATCTGTTTGGTTTGTTGCTCCTTTTTGATGTCCTTCCCTCAAATTTGTGCAAATTCCTGAATTATATTCCTGAACCAGTTTTTTTACCATCATTTCACCACTGATCTCCTCAGAGAAACTTGCAGTGAATATAAGAATACCTGCTCTTTGATGGATTTATTATTTTCTTCTTCCAAGGGCCCATAAGGTTTAGTGGGAGTTAGTATGATATGATCCAGAGTCCACACATGACAGTTCTCCTCCAAACTTCAACTTGTCCTTGTCACACTATGAAAAACTACTTCTGAGCTGTTACAACACTTGATAGTACTGCTTTCTCTCCTCTCACCTCCCCAACAGAGCTTATCACCATTGCTTTAGCATCAATAGCCCTAAGTTGCCTACTCAGCTCAGAATATTTAGATTTGTAAATATTTAAATTATTTAAATATATGTGGAATGCTCACTGCATAACTGAATGATGCAGAGATGCCTGAGCTGGGTTGTTTCCCATAATCCCACATTATTCTTAGTGACTCCCTATTTTTCCTTCTGGCTGTGGGGTTGCTTGTTGTCTAAGATGTGATTTCAGCAGGGTCCTTGTTATCCCATGTATCTTTCTCCAGTGGGGTATATGTCTCCATTAGTTCTGCATAAAATAGGTACTTTCTCTTTCATCCTTTCCCAGGATAACTCAGCTTCCTTTAGGATTTCAATCAGGTTTTTTTCCTGAGTTTGATTAACTTACTGAAACCCCCATAAACCAAACTTAGGAAAAGACCCTTTCATAAGGTTTGTTTTTCATTTAGGAGTTTTCAGTGTTTTCCATTTACAAGTGTAGGCCAGTGTTCATGGTATGCCTTAAAATTCTCATCTCAACTCATTAATGGGACCCAGACACTTTTCTCAACAGTCCAGTCTGTTGCCTCTAACAACAAAGTCTATCTGTTCTCACCCAAGCTTTCCCAAAGAGCACCGATAAAGGTTTCATTCCTTTCTGTTTCTCCTAAATGTAAATTTAGATAAGCTCTAAATATAAATTACGTTTTTGCTTTCCTTGCTCCTGTTTACATGTTCTATGTTTACTTTAGAAATCCCATTTTCCCTATTATCTTAATCTGTCATAATATCTTTGTTTCTATGTACAGCCTTTTTTTATCCACAATCACACTGCCGACTTTACTAAAAGTCTTGTGTAAATCATTAACTTTTGACACATTACACACACCTACCAAGAGATAGCAACACAAGATAACTAAATTACGCTACTTCTTTGGTGAGAGGACTATTTTCAGAGAGGCTGCAACCATAGCTAGCAACTTTGGCATGCAGGTGGATGCATCACCCCTTACTGCTGCCACAAGAGGTTCCTCTTTCCTACAGCCACTTTTCCTATTATTGCTCCCCCACTCATTCCTTCTGCATTTCCATCATAGAATCATAGAATGGCTTGGGCTGAAAGGACTTTAATTATCATCTAGTTCCAATCCCTCTGCCATGGGTAAGAATGCCACCCACTAGTCCAGGTTTCTCCAAGCCCCATCCAGCCTGGCCTTGAACACTTCCAGGGATGGGGCATCCACAGCTTCTCTGGGAAACCTGTGCCAGGGGCCCCACTGCTGTCTGAGTAGAGAATAATTTCTTCTTGACATCTAACCTTCCTCTGCAATAAGGAAGTTTTACAAAAGAAGGATGTAGATCATGGCTGCCACTTAACCTTTTAAGCTCTTGACGTTCCATCTCCTTTCACGATCGTGATGATTCATTTATCTGGACAGACTTCTGTACCTGTGCAGATGTCAGCAGAAGGTCATGTGTGGATAGAAACTTCCTGCAGGGATAATTCAAGATTAGGGATCTATACAAGACCTTGCAGATTGCCTTTTACAGCCTTTTTTTTTTTTTTAGTATATATAAAAATTATCACCTGGGATGCCTCATGCCTGGTGGTATAAACTGAGGAAAAACGTCAATTATTTAAAGGACAAGGTAATGCTAGGATTAAGTCATGATGATACTGGTGGGGATTATTCCTTATGTGTTTTCAGTCACAGATTTGAGATAGTATTTACTCTAATATAAGAAGTGTCCAATTTCATCTACGGACGTGTTATCATTTTCCTGCTTTTGTCATAATTAAATTTCATCAGTTTTTTTCCTTCCTTATACAAAAAAAAAATCTTTTTATTTGTATGACAAAAAAAACCCAACAAAAAACCCAATAAAAACCAAGCAAAACCAAAACAACTGTAAAAAAAAAAAACCTACTAGGAGCTTAAAATGATTGCTTGTTTTCCAGACATTGACCATAGCAAACTGAGTAAAGAAAATTAAGGACATTGGAATTGCTGGTAATAACTGAGTGGTTTCTGTACTCCCCACGTTAGTCTTTAAAATGAACAGGAAATGTGATTGTAATGGATATATTCTCGCTTCAATGAGCTAGGTAACAGTATCAGACTAAGACTCTAATGCAAGCTGTCCCTGGATCTTAAAAATGTGGTAAATTGTTGGAATAACATCTTCTGCTGAAAAGTTCAGATTTGCTGAAACAGACAGCGTGGCATGAAGTCAGGTACACAGGAAATTTTTTGAAAGGTGTTATCCATAAAGCGGGGAAAAACAGGACACTCAGTAAGAGCTGAATTATCCTCCTTGTGAGAACACTGAGTACCAAAGCATAACTTTTCTGTGAGATTTGAGGTGCTTTGGTGTAACGAAAAGATCTGGCTGGGATAAGACCATCTACTCAGAGCCTCCAAGAGTCCCCCAACCTTGTGCACAGCCATCTGGAGGTATCATGCTCTATAGTGTACTCTGTTTCTTGATAACCAATCTGCTGTAACACATAGATAATGAAGTCAAGAGAGTCTGGAGAAGCACTTAGATCTCCTTAGAGCAGATACCTGCGTTCGTCTCCCTGAATAGCCTCTTATGTTCTACTGATCTAAACTTAGGTATTTTAATCTGTAGCTCAGGATCCCATTCCCAGGACTGGCACAGGAACTGCGGCAGCCTCTCAGAGCAGAGATATGTGACAACTGCATCAGTGGGCATATTAGATTGTGTAGTGCCTGAAAGAGGAGGAATTTCACAGATTATGCCAAATAGCTTGAAAAACTTAATGTGGTATTTATTGTAAAAGTCCTCAGTGATTGTTAAGACCAAGCACTACAAAAGACCCTTACCAGAGTTCACAGACATGAGCAAATGAGAAGAAACAGTGAGAGATATAATGCCAAAAAAAGGTCTCACAGGAATCACTGTCCCTTTCTCTACTGCCAGCACCTCTTCCACTCGATCTCAGCTGTAAAGTTTTTGGAGGGGAAGTATCCATTAAAGTGTGTTTTCACAGAAACTTTTCAATAGCTCCTGGGATCTCTTGTGCCACTGGACTGGAAACTATATATAAAGGGGCATACATTAGCAAAACCCAGTGATGTTTTTCACACAGATGTTCTAGCTGAACATAAAAACCAGAGCCTGAAAGTCCCCAGTGTAAGGACATAAATGCATTCGTGTGTTTCTCAGATCTGACTCTCCATCACAAACATGAAAGATTCCTCTTAAGCTTTGTGGAAAAGGAGATGCAGAAACTTATAAATAATATTTACAGGATTTAGTCCCATGTTCATAGATTCTTTGATGCACTCTGGTGATCTTCCACTCCATATTACTGCGTTCACATGCGAGGTTTTTTCTTATGAAGAAGAGCTAAGACTGTGTTATAGAGACCACTTTTATAAGACATCCCTGTTGGTTTTTTTCATTAAAATGATCTTGTAAATTGAGGAATAGGCATCACAGAAATGCAAAGAGGTTTGAGTAAAAAATTTGCTTAAATAAGGGCATGAAATATGGCCATTAAACTAACTTCTAACAGTGTTGGTACAGGTGGTTTTTTAAAAAATTCTGCAGGCAGACCAAATGAATTATATTTTAATGTCATTAAACAGATGTCAGTTGAAAAGGTTATCTCAATGTTATATTGTGAAATACATACAAAAATATTTAACCTCGTTCGTTTTTAGGTTAAAAAAAAAAAGTATATTTCCTCTTTCTTTACTGAAAAAAGGTGAACTTTTTCACTTTTAGACAGAACCACTGTTACTGTGTTTGCGTGTGCATGTGTTCCATCGAGGCCACCAACTTCTCCACTGTGGCTGCAAGACATAACTGCCCAGCTTTCTGTCACTGAAACTAATTGTAGATTGCTGCAGAAAAGGCCCTTCCTCTCCTTCCACTCTGCCTCTTCCTGTGTCTGTCTGGGGCTCCTCCAGTGGATAATGTGTTCTGGGTCAGGTTAGAGGGTGCTTTGAGCAACTTAGTCTAGTGGAATTTGTCCCTGCCCATGGCAGGGGAATGGAACAAGACGATCTTTAGGATCCCTTCCAACTCAAACCACTCCAGGATTTTATCTGAATGTGCATGTAATAAACCACACCAGTTCCTTGCTTTAACTAAAAATTACCTTGCTGAATTCACTTTCTTGCTGAGAATTAATCTGACTGACAGTGCAGCTGCACAGTGGCAAATGCAAACTTGAAGTAAAAATAAGGAAACAAGATGTGCTTTGTGCCTTTAATCATCAGCTTGCTGATTGCAAATACAATAAACCATCTTTTCAGCTCTGTCCTCTGATCTTTTCTTAGAGATTACAATCCGTTGCATATTCTCTTTTGTCTTATTTCAGATATTTGGAAAATCAAATGAAATAGCATAAAAATATAAAACTCACCAAACAAAACTGCAGTTAGAAAAGGGAAGATTAACAACTCACTCATGTTTAAACCCTCTCTTCTCTAGGTTTACTTCATATTGAAGCAGCTACATTTTTAAAGACCAGCTCTGCAGGCAGTAAACACTGAAGTAGTCCTTCATCTGCTTTTTCTTTTACCCATCAGTTGAAGAACCTAAAGATTACTTTATAGCTTTTCCTGATTTCTTGTTAGCAATGTTATCACCTTGGCACATCTGAGTGGTTGTAGATGTGGGTGGTTATTTGCTTTGTGGAATCTCATTTGATTAATGTGTCTTTCTTGTGCTTAAAAGTATGTGCCTTTTATAATCTGCAAACAAGAGATCCTGAATGGCCACCTGCATTTCATATTTCATCAATATTCTCAGCTGTTGGATTTCCCATGACGTAGTCTCTCCGTGTGTATTTTCATGGAGAGGCACAGGAGGGCCACACCTTGTGTGGAGGGCAGGACAAAACCCCAGGCATGAAATCTCCTCTGTATTTCAGCTAGTCTGGAATAAAATATTTTTATTAGGGTCTGACTGCTGAATACATGCTGATGATTAAAAATGGAATTTTTTAAAGTAAGATGGAGAAGGTGAAGGAAAACAGAGCTTTTAATTGCACATTTTCACACAGAGTTGCAAAAGGTTGTTTCACGGATCAATAAAGGCATGTGGAAAAAAAATATTTAGTTCTGGCACTGTGATGTCTCACATACTTGCCAGCACAGGAATCACAACATCTGCTGTGCAGCAGCATTGCACCGTGCACTCAAGGCTCCATCTGCAAGCAAACACAAAAAGTTTGCTGAATCTCTTGAACCCCAGGGTTCAAGATCTATTCTTGCTCCCAGGCATGGAGTTAGAAGAATATAGCAAGTCCCAGTGGCAGTAAATGACTTTTCCATAAGTGCTGTTTTCATTGCACCTTTCTGACTTGAATAATAATTAAAAAAAAAAAATAGTTAAAACATACAGTTTCTTCTAGCCCAGTCCCATAAAAACATCAAAAGTTTAAAAAGATAATAAAAAAGGCAGGAATTACCTTTTTATATTGGGGGTTAGGGAAATGTGAATAATGCAGGTTTCAGTGTTTGGTGGTTGGTTTTTTTTTTATTTTTAATTTATAGATCAGGGAAAAGAGGAAAATGCACAAATAAACTCAGCTAAAGTTAGCAAAGGTTATTAAAAATTTATACCCTCTGACAATGCTTTTAATACTGTAGCCATCTGTGCTTGTCAGCCTAAGTAAGAATTTAGGTAGACTTCAGCAGTTTTGAGAAATAGGGCTAATTTTATGTGTTTCAAAACATAAAAAACCTCCCCCAAACAACAACCAAAAAACTCCAAGACCAGACATGAATAATTTAGAATTAACATAACTGAAATAATTAATGTAGCCTTCACATGAGATACACGTCAAGAGCATTATGATAATAAAGACTTATAAGCTTTGGAAAGGTTGAAGATATGTAGTCAAGATAATTTACATAAATATTCCATTATCTCTGATCTTCATTAATTCACTTAATGGTAATATTGAAATGTGAAAATTTTGACCAAAAAACTGATTAATGAAGATGTACACGCAGGTTCTTTTGACATTGTGGGACATGTCTTCTAATAAGAGCTAATACTGCCACAGAAGATGTATAAAGTAATTTTCCTGATGCATTTGAGGTTAGGTTTTGTAGTGTTTATCTACTGTTTTTGCATGGATTTTCAAAAATAAAAAAACACTCAGCAAATTGATTGTTTGGCTTTCCAGAAGTCAATCCTAATAAACCCCTAAAAAACCCAGTATGTTTTAGGCACTCAGTTGAAGTGCTGTTTAAATATTGAGCTCCTTTCTTCAAGTCCTTCCTTTTCAGCCTCAGGGTAGCCAAGTATATTATAACCGACATTGTGAGACACAGTTAAGAGTTCTAAATGCAATTATATTAATAAAGATTCAAAGCAGAAGAGAACAGGCAGGTGGTTCCTTTGGTGTCCAGCAGAGATACATCACCTTTGTTTCTGGGCAGCAGTTTCAATGCAATCCTTCTCCCCTCAGACAGCTGTTCTGTTTCTGTGCATCAACACCCCTCACTGTGTTTGTCACAGCTTCTGTTTACAGTAGCACATGAAGGCCTCCTTTTTTTTTCCTGAGGTTGTTGCTCTTTTTAACATATGCCTGACCCTCGAAGCTCCCTCTCATTTCATTTTGCATTTTGTGAGGTGTTCCCAGCAACAAAATCTCTGTGTGGCCCTTGATTTGAGTGGGTTTGGCTCTTTGGATTTATGATGCATCTAATGGCACCAGAAAAGCCACCAGCAGGCCATTAAAGTGCTTTAGGCCTAAATACAGAAGGAGATGTCATGAACTTATATGTCTCCATGGGGATTTGACATTAAGGTCCCATAGGTACACACAGCAGCTGCAGTGAGCAGTTTAAATTCTCACTGCTGGATATTCTCAAGGCCATTTGCTTGTCCCTGGCAGCACTGAGCAAATAAACCCTGGCTCCTACCCAAGTCCCATCAGGAGCCACTAAACAGTGAATTCCTGACTTTTGCAGTTACTGGAGCCTGGTGCCATTCACATAACCAGACCATGCCCACATCATGCACTGAGGGAGTTGGGAACCTCCTTTTCCCTCATTTGCATAAAATTAACCCCACAGACAAAGTTCCCACGCTGTGTTTGCAAGACCAAGAGGCAAATCTCACTCACAGCCCTGGGAATCTGAGTCAGTGTTTCCTGTTTCTCCATGGAGAGTGGGCTGGAAAAGAGTAGAGTTTTGCTCAATTTGTAGCTGAAATTTGGATGGGAGTCAGCGTTTTGATTGTGTAGAAGAGTGCTAATTTAGCAGCTTGAAAATGTACATGTCCACTGCCTTCACAAAAGAAGTGCTTTTTAAGTGGTGAAACACTGGCACAGGTTGCCAGGAGAAGCTGTGGCTGGAACCTGACCCTAAAACATTCAAGGTCAGGTTGGACGGGGCTCTGAACAACCTGCTCTGGTAGAAGGTGTCTTTATTCACGGCAGGGGGGTTGGACTGGATGACCCCTAAAGTTCCAACCCAACCCAACCTATTCTATGTTTCTATAATCTTCTGTGCACCTTCTTCTCTTTCTGCAAACAGCAGAACATCTTTCTTCTATTTCATGATCAGAAGAGGGATAAAGCTGCCTCTTCTTCTCTTCCTACCATCTCACAAAGTCTCTTACAGATGATGCAGCAGTGTTGTGCTCATCATTTCTCCCAATGCCTCCACAGCATCCACTGACAACAGTTAAGAATAAAAGTATCTAACAATAAGAAGCTATCACTTGAAACTGCCTGTAACTGCCTAGAAGTGATTTTCTTATGTTGTCCCTTTTGTCAAACTTCTCTGCCCTGCTGCAACTCAGTTATTTTTTTCCACAGGTCATCTGGCTGCTACTCGAAGATGCCTCCTTTAGTTGCCTGCGTATGTTAGCAGGTACAAAAAAATAAAATAAAATAAAATAAAAATGGAAATAGAGGGGAATATTCAACTAATCAAGATGAAAAGAGTAGAAACTAATCAGAATTGAGCAGTGTAAAACTAGAACAAGAAGGCATCCTAGAGAAATAGCAAAATTTAAAACCTTTCACAGATGTTCTAAGGCTGATACCCCACAGTTGCTGCTTGGACTCCTTTCAAGCCCTTTTATGATTGTCTTTTACAGAAGCAGAGAGTTTTATATCTCTTTATATCCTGTCTGTAGGATGGATGATCTTTTTCCACTGAAAGCTTGATCCCCCTTTTCAGTATCCTAACAGAAGTCTGTTTTCCCATGCCACACATTACTGTGGCCCCTGTTGCACAAGGTTCAATTTGGTTTCCCTGAAAAGAAAAGTTATTACTATGTGCCAGGATAGAGTCAAGTGTGGCCTAACCAGCATCAAGTGCAGATATTAAAATTTATATTGAAAAACAGTTTTTGTTGTATACTGAGCCACAAATGTATATGCACACTCATGGGACCAGGTGTCAGAGTTAGGCATTGGAAGGACTGCGTTTTATTGAATTTGGTTTTTTATCCTCCATCAGCCTAAGAGGCAAAGTCTGGGAACAGAATGCAAAAGAAGAGAGGAAAGCTTTTCTATCGCTAGCAGCAGCCAGCAAATTTATACAGCTTCCTTTGAGCACTAGTTTTTGGGGCTCAGTAAGGTTTAGAGGAACTTAGATTCTTAATTTAGGATTGTGAAATGAAGCGGCCAGTAAAAACCACTGGGACTTAGAATGGAGAATCTGTTCCTGCAACTGCTGCTGATCCAAGAATCTATCCAGGCACATATTACATAGATTTTGTTTGCTAAACTACTGTCTAGAGGAGAAAACAGCAGTACATCCATGACATATGTTAACTGCTCCTACAGTATACATGTAACACTTTTTTTTCTGCCCTGAAAGCACGTTTTCATCTAACAGGGAATAAATACTAATAGTATGGTGCATGATAGAAAGAACAGCTGCAATCCTCTAAATTAATTTAATTCTCTTGAGATTTAAAGAGCATTAGAGGATTTTATTGCTATTGATTTCTCTTTCAACCTGACTTAGAACATAATTTTGAGGTATGATTGTACTGATGTGACCCTGTTAAGTACCTCTTTCTGTAGGGACATACAGATAGACAGGCTGAGAGTGTTGGGGTTGTTCAGCCTGGAGAAGAGAAGACTCCAGGGACACTTGAGAGCCCTTTCTAGTGCCTAAAGAGGCTCCAAGAGAGCTTTATACAAGCACCTGAAGTGACAGGACAAGGGGTGAAGGCTTCACACTGACAGAGGAGAGGGTTAGATAGGATATTGGGAAGAAACTCTTGACTGGCACAGGTTGCTCAGAGAAGTTGCGGCTGCCCTATCCCTGGAAGTGTTCAAGATCAGGTAGGATGGACCTGGAATAGTGGAAGGTGTCTTTGCCCATGGCAGGGAGGTTGACACTGAATGATCTTTAAGGTCACTTTCAACCCAAACCATTCCACAAGTCTCTGATAGGTACTGTCACAACACTGCAGTGTTGTGCAGACACCTTATATACCTCTAAAGAGATTAGTTCAAGTAAGGAAATGGTGCAGCTCATCATGATCGTATTAAGCCAATTGACAGCTCAAAGGAGAGCTCAGATGAGAGATCAACCACCCCTCCTTCCTCAGGGTGGGAAGGCAGTGTCATTTACAACTCAGGCATTCCCTGTGAAACAAGCCCTAATGAGGTCGAAGTCCTATGTCATTTTCCTCTACCTTCTCTTTCCAGTTACTGATTCTAGAACAGGGGTATTGTTTTGGGTAAATCTCTGCCATGGTCGGACGAAGGACACATGTGACTTCTTGTCACATAAGGGGTAGATCAATAGTTCCCTAACCTGCAGCCAAAACATGTATGAATTAAGGAAATAATGAAATTACTGGTTTTGTGTGAGAAGGAAGGAAACAAACATGTTTGCTGGCTCTTTCTCTTCCTCCCACTCACCAATAGATGGTGGCAAAACTCCTTCCTTATGGTTGTCAAAGGCTTGAGATTGTATCAAGGCAATGTGTCACTGCTTCCTCCAGCACTTTTCACCCTCTGATTCTGTTTTCTGAGCATCATTAAATCTTTTCCTCCCTAACACCAGTCTGACTTTTTTCTCCAGTTTTTCTTGACAAAAGCTGTGGGAAGTTTTGACTTCATTTTAATCTTCTTTGCATGTAATAATCTGCCTTCCTCTCCTTCTCAAGCAAAGCAGGGAAAAGGATGCAGTGATTAATCCCTTTAGAATTCCTTACGTCTGAAACCTGTGGGGGATTAATCATTTTAACAACTGATGTAGGTATGTGGTGGATGGTTTGTGTCTTTAAAGCAAATTTGAAAGATAAACTGCAGCTCAGGCAGACAACACAGCCATGCTTCAGGGATCAGGAACACTAATTCCTTGGGCTAAATGCATCAGAAGTCAGGATGGATTATCTGAGTATCTGTGGGCCTCTTAAAAAGTGTTTTTAGATAATCTCTCCCTCCCTGAAAAAGAAAGCATTTTGGATAAGTGCTGTGGGCAGAAGCCCATGTAAAAGTACATCAGCATCACACAGCCCTTTTTTTTTTCTTTCTGGTGGAAGTTCTTTCACAACAGTATGGAGAGGGCATTAAAGAATTATATTGGCATTAACAAGCATCATCTTATATTGTGCTTCAGCTGTATCAAGCTGTTGTAATGGTCAGGTGTGAAAGTTTACAATGAAAACTTTTTAATATAAAAATATAGCTATATTTCATAAAAAAAGCCCAAAACCAACAGGTCTTCAGAAAGTAAAGTTGTTCTACAGAGTGTATGTGAAACTGCTTTTCCCTCAAACTGACTACTTTGTCCAGAACAGAGTGTTTATGAATCACTGTGTGAAGTTTTACAGACATCTGTTTGGAATGTACCGACTTCCATTTTTTCACTTAGTTTCTTGTAATCTTCTTCCGTTTGCCTCTAATCTCATTCTAGTCTCACTGAACCACAACAGTGCAAAATAGCAAAAATACTACTTCACTGTAGCCGTGTAACAGTTGCTCAATCAATAATATTCGAAGAAAAATATTTTAATTTATTCTGTAATCTCAGGGTCTGGGCAGATTTCCCACATTTTGTCAAACCAAGAAAGCAGAGAACTGAAGTCCTAGGAATAAATGTTTGAGTAGCAATATTAAACACAGAAATTGGAATCAGATGAAAAATAACAGAAACAAAAATAATGACTTTATAAGTGTGTTATATTGGAAGGCTAACATTTTAAATGTCATAGAATCACTGTACAAACATGAACTAGATTTTTCCAGTCTGGAGGCCCATGGAGCTCTGAAGTTGACATCTAAGCAGAGCTGCACTCTCACTTGCAACCCTCAAGGGTCTACAGGCACATGAGAACATACAACACAAGGTTTTTCAATGGACCACTGCTAACACAGCCCCTGTGTAAGTCTTCAGGAAACTGATCACTGGACACTGTCTTTTTAAAAGAATAATGCACAGTCAGAAGGTCTTCATTTTCTTACTGTGAAGGAAAACAGGAAAATTAGCACTGATTTGTGAATTTAAGGAGAAGACTAATCAGTAAGAGAGCTTTAGGTCTTTTAATTAATGAGGACTTAAAAGAAAATACATGTGTCAGGATAATCTATTAATATTGGGGGGGAAAAAGGCAGAATTATTTGGAATATTATTTTTCCCTGTTTGCCCTCACTTTTTTTTTTCTTTATAGCAAACTAATTATGTATTTGTTTTTACTAGAAAGGAAAAAGACAGTACGAGGTGTATAAAAATGAGTCAGGAGGAGGTTTATAGTCTCAGTAAAAAGCAGAGATTTTAAACTAAAAGTTGATCCAAGACTTCATCCTGTTGCTAACAAACAGATGAGAAACATGGAGAATGCAATCATAAGTGGCAGTCAGGGCTTCAGGGTTTGTAGGGTCACAGAGTTCAACATTCAGAGGAAAGCTGGAGAGATGAGGACACCAGACTTCAGGATAACAGGTTTTGGTTTAATAGACTTCATAGTCAAGGAAAAAAAAATCCTGTTCTTCTTGAAGACTGAAAGTCTTCACAGAAACCTACCTGGCTAAGCAAAGAGTTTCTTAATTACCTATTAGTAAAATGGAGGTAGAAACAAGAATATGAAGGAATTGATTGGGCAGTAGAGGATGAAATCAGGATGGTAAATGCCCAAATAGATTAAAACCAATAATGCAACTCAGATGTCTGTATAAGACCACTCTATCTTTCAAAGGAAGTCCCTGAAGACTGGAGAAAGGCAAGTGTTGAACCCACCTTCAAAGGGGGTTAGAGTGATGATTTGTGGAACTACAGGCATGACAGCTTCACCTTGGTCTCTAAGAAACTCATGAAGCAAGTCCTCCAAGAAGAAGAAGGAGAATGGTAGTAGATTTAACAGTAATAAATTATGTTTGATCAATCTGATTTCTTTCAATAACAAAATAATGGAATCAAATAAAGGCTTGGATTGGAAGGGACCTTAAAGACCATCTCATTCCAAACACCCTGCCATGGGCAGGAACACCTTCCACTAGACCTGGTTGCTCCAAGCCCCATCCCACCTGGTACTGAGCACTTCCAGGGATTAGACATCCATAGCTTGTCTGGGCAACCTATGCCAGGGCCTCACCACCTTCATAAGAAATAATTTCTTCCTAATAATTAATTTAAATCTCTCATCTTTCAGTTTAAAATAATCCCCCATAGTGCCATCAATGTCCACCTGTGTAAAAAGTCACTCTGTCTCTTTTTGTCAGCCCCCTTTAAGTACTGAAAGGCTGCTGTAAGTTTCTCCGGGAGCTTTCCTTTCTCCAAGCTGAACAATCACACAGTCACACCTTTTTCAGCTTATCTCCATGGCAGAGGTGCTCCAGCTCTCTGAGCATCTTTGTGGTCTGCTCTAGACCCACTCTAAAATGTCCACATCTTTCTTGTGCTGATCACTCCAGACCTAAAGACTATGATCAACTTTATGGATGAGGGGAAAGTAGAGGAGACGAGATAAATCATTACTTCACTAAAACTTTACACAAAACTCTCCTACCCCAGCCTCATTGATAAGCTGAAGAAGCACATGCTGTCCAGACTCTGTGATGAGCTGACAATTGCCCAGACTGCTGGTCTCACCCAGGGCTGATCAATGACTCCAAGACTGCTTGGCAGCTGGTAACAAGTGGAGCATGACAGACATCAATATGTGGGCCAATACTGTTCAATATCTTCATCAGCCACCTCAGTGTGGAAAAAGTGTGATTCCTCAGCAAATTTCTGAATGATTCAAAGCTCTGTGAGAAGGAGATGGTAAATGAACAGCAGATCTCCACTTCAGCGAGACCTTGCTGAAATTATGGATTAGATCACTAGAGAACCCTTGAAGTTCAGCGAGGAAAAGTGCAAAGATCTGCTTCAGGACAGAACAAACCTGCCTGTGATTGGTACAGGCCAGAAACAAACAGGTAGCTGTGCTGAAAAGGACCTGGAGTAAGAGTGGGTGCCAACACATGTACAAGCACATTTTAGCTGTGAATGAGGCAAACCGTGCATCAGGCTGCACTGGGAAAACCACAGCCATCAGACCAAGGGGAGTTACCACCTGATTTTGCTTGGCACTAGGGAGAAGATGAGTGCTCAGCATCTTCTAAAAATGAAATACAGGTATGCCTAAATAAAGAGGTAAACACCCCACAAACACTTTCCTTGAACTTTTGGCCGCTGTGTTTTCGAGTGATCTGCACCCTTCTCCCCTTAATAACATTTACTGGATGAGTGAATGGGTGTCTGGCTTGTCTCAGTGTCTTGCTACTGAAAGTTTATGCAGGTGAAAAAGGTCAATGTATTCAACTCTGAATCACAGCAGTGTAAAGGAAAAAAAAAAAAAAGAAGGGATTTTCTTGCATTTCTGGATTTACATATGTCCTTGGGGAACAGACAATGTGCCAGCTGTAGAGATGTCTGCTGAAAACAGCTAGATTTGCCTGTTAATACACAGCTTGCTTAGAGGAGAAGGTCAAGGCGACTTGCGTTAATTACAACTTATATTAATTGCATATCTGATGTTGCACAGTAGCCATTCAAAAGCACCTGTCCATAGCAAAGGCTGCAGTTTGTAAGAATGAAACAGTATTCCAGGAAAAGGCAATCATAATAAATGCCATTTAAATTAATGCTGCTGAGATATTAATGAGATATAATGCCAGTATTGCTACTACTTTTGGCTTGTTTAGCCTTCTAAGCAAAGTTTATCTGAGAATCTCAAAGAGATTAAGGTCATTAATCACTTAGACTTCACAGAAGCTCTTATAATTTTCTTTTGTTTGAAGCTGAAACCTGCTGAAGATTAAATTAGAGGCAGAACTAGAAAAATAGTGTATAATCCTTTCTTCAGTATTTCCCATGGGTCAGTATTACATACTCTTACACCCAGGATTGGTACCCATTGTCAATTCTATAGTTCTAGCTGTATTTTTAATCAGCATGGAGCAAGGGAGAGGATCCAGTGGAGCAAATGCAATAGCAACAGTTTCCCAGAAATATACAAAACCAGAACACTGAAGAAAAAAAATCACAAACCAATAAAAAAATAGAAATGAAAACGAGACATTTGAGTCTCATTTACTTCACGCTGTTTTTGTAATTAATATGAAACTTAAATTAAAAACAAACAAAGAAATTTCCTTGGGGTTGGTTGCATCCTATTTTTTATAAGAAATTATTTCTCCTAGACTCTGATGAAGGAAACAAATATAAGAGGGATTGCATATTAATGCTAGTCACTAAGCTAGGTTAAAAACATTACCTATAACATGATTGCATGGAGTTGTTTTTCTTTTTCCTTTATAACTGTAGTAAAACTAATTTTTCAATCATGTTGTGTAATTATTTTTGTAATACAGAAAGTTTTACATATATAAACAGAAAGTTTTACATATAAAATTAAAGACGTAATTTTCATTATAAGTGAAAAAGTAACTTTTTCAAAGGAGCTAAAAAAACCCCACACAGAATGACTGAAAGCTTAATGAAATAATAAGAATTTTATACAAATTCATACATTTAAGTTCCAAAATTAAGTATAATATGACCTCTCATAAATCAAAGGCCTTTAGATTTCATTCTTGACATGAACATAGGAATCAGTAACTGGTTTTTGGCTGTCACATTTAACGTGAAGATAAGCAATCACTCCACCTTCACATTTTTTTTTCCCCTGACTATTCTATCTTTATTCTTATCTTGAAATTATTCTGCTTTTTCCTCCCGGTGGGATTGGCTGGAATATTTCCAGCAAGACAGTTCAAACTGGCAGTTCTGTCAATAGGGAAGTAGGTCACAAGCTCTGATGGAACACATAGAAAGTCCTGTCTTCCTTTTTTTTCCCAATACAGTGAAATGCAATTGAAAAAAATCTCTTGGACTTTTAATAGGAATATGGTATTTCAAAAACTTCCTATTTAGCAGTATGTTCTGATGACCATTCATTGCTACAGAATTAGTAGCTGTGACAGCTCTTGCTCTGCGTAACTGAGATATACTCATCATGTCTACTTTCATCTTTGGGATTTTGTCATTTTCTGTCCTGGGGAAACTCCACCCTAGAACAACAGAGCTCAAATTTTCTTCACATAAAGAAATTTACATTAGTAGGCATCATCTCTCCTTTAGTGACTGAAAATTCAACCATTTATTTCAAAGGCATCATTTTGGCTTCTATTGTAGTGAGCAGAGAAAAGCAAGAGACTCTAATGAATGATTTTTCTTACCTCTTTCTTTTCTCTAACAATGTAAGCCTTAACAGGCAGTTTAGGAAAACCACATAATTGTAGATGGATCTAGCTGCCTGAAGTCAGCCAGATGTTAATTCAGCCTTCAATATTCCCTGATAGAAGATAGCAGAAATCTCCTCATCTCTTAGAAGGTCATATTCCAGGGTTTGTCTTTCTTTGCCTTCAAGATTTTTTCCTGTGAAGATCTGTATAATTGAATTTAAGCTCCAAGGACAAAGCCAGTGGCAGAGAAAAAGACCAGTGTGTGTATCTGTAGCACCATTGTATCATACAGTAAATGCACTCTGGTTATTTTACCCACTTTCTTTATTTCTCTGTCTGAATTAAAGTAGTATACGCTGCTGGAAATTAATAAACTAATGTCAGGTTACCAATTAAAAGCTGATAAATGTTGTTTACTCTGTTCAGGGTAGGTATCACATGGTCACTTTAATATATCAAAAATTATCAACAGTTACCAAGGCCTTGACAAGCTGTGGTTTTTTTTTAATCTAACATGCTACTCCTATTGTCACATTTTGATTAAGCATTGGATGTTCTCCCATCCTGCGTAACTCTCCTTCCTCATAAAATTGGACTAATCATTCTTAGACATAAGAAAGCCAGACAAAGCTGTTTGCTTAGTTCCCTTATTTGGGTGGGGGACAAGAAGGCAGTCCATCCTCTGTCATTTCGCAGTCAATAGAATGGTCAAGTTCAAACTACAGTTTTACAACTGAACTACTAGACTGTTTTCTGAACCCTTTCTCCTCTTGCCCCATCCTCATGGCTCACCAATAAACTATCATTCCAAGTGTGAAAGGTATCTGGAGGTAGTAAGACAAGCAAACATTTTTAGAGTCAATTAATGGGTTAACTTTCATTGTTTTAAGTAGTTTAATTTTCTCTCCATCATTCTGATCCAACAGAAAGATGCAACTGCAGGCCAAGGAGCAGAGTCCATCACTGAAATCAAATTCTAGACAGAGAAATACTGTAATGCACTTAAGCATATTCTGCACAAAGATGAGCTGAGGAGACGAGGAGGAGGCCTGAGTAACATGACCCAAATCTATAATGAAAGCCTGCACATTTGCAATGTTAAAAGCTTTCAGTGAGTATGACACGAATTCTAGGGCAACGAATTACATCATCCCTCTGCATCGTGTTTGAGTAAGACTTGATAAGTTTCCATTAAATGGAAGAAAATTACTGCATCATGTTCCATCCTGGAAATTACTGATGTAACAGAGCAGATGCGAAACAGTCAAAGTGTTAAGTCAAAAAGGGCACATGGGCAAGTTCTGTAATGGAGAACATAAAGTGTGATTTGGGAGATTTGAAATTGTGATTTTTGAGAATAAGAAGAGACTATAATCACTTTTGTATTTATGTGGCTTTTTTGTTTATGGACAATAGTAGGAGTCATCTTCAGACATTAATTGACCTAAACTGCCCTTTAGTTCTATGCCAGTTTGCATCAGCTATAGATTATCAAGAAGACTCACGGTTTATTGTACTTCTTTTTCCTTCACCTTGTTAGCTAGGGCTGTCTGGTTTGTATCTCATGTCATTTGAGACTCCTGGAGCAGTACAGTTCTTCTGTTCATTATTTGAGACTGGAGACTGCTACTTTTGCACTGGTTCTGCACGTCTGAGAAATGAAATAATAGATTTTAGTCTGCAGCAGGATTAACTGCAGGAAATGTATGTCTTTGCATCAGGCATCTGACTTCAAATCAGAGCCAGTCTATCTTTTTGTGTCAGAAATGCTGATATTTCCACCTTAAGGCAGTTTCATTAAAGTATCAGTGAATAAAGAATGGAGTACATACAGGTAATGGAAAAGGATTTGAGAAACACAACAAATTTTGTTGAGACTCTGCTGAAATTAACACAAAACATTTACAGAGCTACAGATAATCCTGGAGAGTCAGATAAAGCTAGAAACAAACACAGAGAACAAGATTCAATTAGCAGTAATTTGGACTAGAAACTAATCTTCAGTTGTTACCCTTAAACAAATCTTGAATGAATAGCAAGAATCCATTTAGCTTTTCTGAATTATTACCCGCAAAGTCAATAGATGTTTATTATCCTAGGGAGAAGAGGCTTGTTATCAGTCCCCTTTCTTAACTCCTAATGGGGCCAGCTGTTTGTTTTGGATAATAGTGCATTTCACAGCACATCCCAAACCTTCATGCTGAGAAGCAGTCACACCGATCACGTTCCCTTGTTCAGCCAAGAGCTGAGTTTGTTTAGACTCGGTGAATGATTCCACACACAGCCTCAGAAAGGGGAAACCAGTAGGTGATAAATCAGCTTTTTCTCAAACTTTACAACTGTCAAAGTAACGGGTTGTGAGGGGGGTTTTTGTGTTGTATGTTATCTTGGAGAGCAAAAGGATACACAGTTTGGGTGAGGCATGGGGATACTGAACATAAAGAGATAAGCTGTTCAGCAAGGGAGTTCTCTAATTAGTTGTCATACATCCACATTTATTATCATACATCCCTATTACAAGGCATATGCAAGATAGCTTATCAGGTTACCCTCTAGCCGACTTTCTTATGTGATACACCAGGAACTCCCATTAAAACATAGGGTAAATTTTTGACACTTCATCTAAAGACAGGCAGTTACAGCTCCCTTATTCCCAGGGAGGAACCTGAAATCCTCTGTGAAAATTCCCTGTGGGGTCTGCAGAGCATATCTGATATCACAGCAGCACCCACATCATTCTGGAGCAGTTCCCACTCCACAGTTTCAGTACGCTTCTCCAGTTTTTGTGAGATAAATAATTCAAAATGCACATTATGGGTATAGTTTCAACTTTTTCTCTCTTCTCCCTGGACTATTATTTCCTAATCTCAGGGAAAAAAAGGTAATTTGAAGACTCTTTTTTATAAGTCTTACTTTGGAAACTGTTAGAAGAAACTAACAACTGGAGAGACAAGAGATAATTTCATGTTAAGGTTCTTGTGGCAGGAGAAATAAGACTACGTTCAGGTTCCTCTTCTAAATCTTTTTCTGCATTTTAAATTATTTAGCCAGCAGAATCAGTGATGTAAACGGGAGCCAGTGATATGAACTAATTCCCTACTGAAAGTTCTAGACTGGTTCAAATCTCACCTAAACTAAAACAAGTCTCAAGAAGAGCTTGAAAGGCTCCTTTGCTTTGATCCCAGATGATTATGTAGAATTTTTAATTCAGCATTCTATTCAGGTAAATAGAACAGTTTAAGCAGATTAGTTGGTTAGCTCATATTGTTAATTATATTCCCGTAAAATAGAGTAAGGTTGGCAAGATAAATACTGGAGTTTAAGTGAAAGAGAAAAATAAATAAACAAACTTGAGCTGTACAACTGACATATCTATGTTATTAATTTCATTAAATAACATAATAAATTCAAACCAGACCAAAATAACATTCACTCTAGCTACAGAAAATGTTCTGAAATGTCAGATATTGTCACTTCTAGCTAGGATGAAGGAAGCTGTATCAAACGCCATAACTTAATCACAACTACTTCTAACCAAGCGCATAAGTAGCAGCGTATTAAAATGTTCAAACACATTTAAAAGTAAAAATTCACCTCCATGTCATTTTCTAAAGCAACCAAAGTACTCAGAAGGTTTGTGTAGGGCCTACTTTGAATTTATATTTTAAACATTCAGCATTGTTTTTACCTCACATTCCCAAGAAGTTACTTCTAGGTGTGAAAATACTTGAATTAGGTCCTCGCTGTCAGTTAGCAAGGCTTGAAATAGTTCATAAAAACGTTCTTGTGTGAATGTCTTTCATGATAAAGGGACAATCCTAATCTCTTCTAAACATTTTGACCTCCAAGAGGTAATTGTAGAGATCCGGTAAAGCTTCCCTGAGTGAGATATCTAGCAGAGGAATATCTTATTCAGAGCTGATCTGAAAATCCTGAAGTATACCTAAAAATATGCATTTTCTCAAATGAATACCAGTAGCTGCTGTTCCTCTTGCAGGTCAGATAATAGAAAAGGTTCTCTTGTAGCTTCTGATACATTTCTCTTCAATTCTGTTTACCAGCTTCGTTTGCACACAACCTGTGAATATCAGTAAGGGAAGCTGCTGCATCATTTATTTTTTTTCAGTCAGAAGTTTCAACAGGTTTCTCATAGTTCCTTCCTTGTGAGGGTGGTGAGGCCCTGGTTTTGGTTGCCCAGAGAAGCTGTGGATGCCCCATCCCTGGAAGTGTTCAGGGCCAGGTTGGACGGGGCTAGGGGATGGAACTAGATGAGCTTTAAGGTCCCTTCAAACCCAAACTATTCTACAGCTCTGTGATTCTTCTAAAGCCACAAATTCCACAATTAAGGTGCTTGCAAATGGCATACATGGGAGATGGAGCATTGATGCCTAGTTGAACAAAAAGAGGGTTAGGAAAAGCTATGTGGTGCTGCACCTGATCTAGATGAAGGTGCTGTTGGAAGGATTCTTGCAAAAAAATACTCCAATCATTGTCTGGACAGGGATTGACCACCCCATAGGAAAGACTGGATACTCAGCACTACCTTATGCTAAGATTCCAACAAATTACTGTTTTTAGAAAAGACACTTCATGAGTGTCTGTGCAACACCTGTACCTTCAGCATGAATCTTCACTGTCTATTTGCTGCACGTCTGCTGGCTGGTGAGCAAACAGAAGGTCCATCTGGCTTCACAACAAACATATGGTGTACTGGAGCCTCCTCTGCTTCCTGGTCTGAGGTCAAGTGTGTCAACAGCGTGTCCTATTTTAATATGTCTTTGAACTTTATGATGAGTGTCAGCACAACAGAGTGAGAGTCTTAAAAACATCTACATGCTTACTAGTTTATTTGGCATGCATTTTCACAAACGCCTTCTCACCAACCATTTCTCACAGGGAAAAGGATTCTAGTGGTTATTACATGAATTTTTCTACCCTTACATAAATATCTTCACTTAAACTTTTGCTCTGACTTCCTAATAGTCTCTGGCCAAACGAGTTGTGCTGATCACCTTTTGTGATGAAAATCACTTTTCTAATACCAATCACTTCAGCATTGTAATATTTATATTACAGTGAATAGGATGCAAGCTCTCATGGCGAAATCTCAAAGTATGGTTTCTCATGAGGATAGAAGAATGATGAAACTTATCTTCAATTTCATTCTGACTCTATTACCTGACTTGGCCATCAATCATCACATCAACTTAGCAATGTTTTTCCAGGACCTCATTCATTACCAGGAAAGCTAAGCAGTAGAGCTTAAACATAAAAAAAAAAAAAAAAAAAAAAAAAAAGTCGCATTTTTCTGTTGCCTTTCCACAATCAAACGCCTTTGCAAATCACCTAGATTGCTGGATATAACATGACAACTCATATTAGACTTCACTCTATGAAAATATTCTACATCAAGCCCCTGCTTTCTGAAACGTGTGTTACATCTACAGGGAGTTCACTTCATGTTTAATGACTGCTGTCTGCTGGTATCAAACACCTTGCTTTGGACACGTAGCTCTGAACTTCATGTGCAGATGAATTTCCATCTCATGCCATTACTGAAGGACTGGCTAAACACCGTGATGACATCCAAAATAAAGAAGAAAAAATACTGACTATGCAGTAACTATGATTTTTATTTATTTATTTTTTTTAATTTAAGGTAGTCTGTAGATGTGGATCATTCAGCCTAATCATATTGCAAGGGCTTATGAGAAAAAAAGACTGCAGATCATTCCGCCCTCAAGTCTTAAAGGAAGATTGGTAAAAGTGTACAGCTACTGCTTGATGACAAAGTCATGACATGGGTATGAACTGGGAGTTAATCTCTCTTTGATCAAAGTATTTTGTCTAAATGTTATCAACAAAGATGTCCCTGCCCACGGCAGGGAGGCTGGAACTAAATGATCCTTAAGGTCCCTTTCAACTCAAACCATTCTCTGATTGTATGATTTTACGATAATGAAGTGAGTTTTTCTCCCAGCTCTGCTCTAAATGCAAAATTTCTTGACCAAAATCAAACCTCGTGTTCATGGTGTAGGACTGAACTTCACAGATTATCAAAAAACTTGAAAAATGTCTTCAAAAAAACCTATCATATTTTATAAAGTAATATCACTCTAAGCGTTATTAACATTCTTAAAATATTTACTACCTTTAAAAATACGTCTTCACATCTGCTTTTGAAAGCATGCAGACATGTACCAATTTTTTTTCAGAAACAGGGTTCTGTGGAAGGCACCAAAACCTCCATCCTTGACCAGGTGAAAAGCTGCTTCTGCCATGAAATTGAGAGTAGGGAACCAGAAAGCAAGAAGTAGAACAGTATTTGGAAATT
This sequence comes from Pipra filicauda, assembly GCF_003945595.2. Classification (NCBI taxonomy): domain Eukaryota; kingdom Metazoa; phylum Chordata; class Aves; order Passeriformes; family Pipridae; genus Pipra; species Pipra filicauda. Next base: position 873,186 of record NW_024104640.1, read on the forward strand.
TATATTCTTCTAACATCTTTGCCTTTGATTGTGTACATCCACTGACATCTTTACTGTATTTATCAGATCCTATAGGCAAGTAGAGAATAAACAGACTTGCAATATTTCTTTAAAAGAGCTCATATGGGTATAAACATGAAGTAGTGCCACAAACAAGACTCTTGTAATCCTCCTTACTCAAGATAATTATTCACAGAGAAATCCATATTTATGAGAAACACTGTAATTTCTTTCTCCTCTCATTTTGCAAAATCATGGAATAACAGAATAGTTTGAGTTGGAAGAGATGTTAAAGACCACCTAGTTTCAACCCTGCTGTCATGGGAATGGATCCTGCCACTTGTTCAGCACTCAGAGCCCCATCCAATCTGGTCTTGAACATTTCCAGGGATGAGGAGTCCACAAATTCTCTTATTCTAAGAACTCAGCTAACTATGAAAAGGGACTTTTCACTCTCTTTTTGAGACAGGCGTACACATTCATATTTATTTGTTTGTCACATCTTCTGTAGACTATATAACTTGTTGACGTGGTTGGTTTGTAACAAAAACACATAAAAATAGATGTATAGGACAAAATATAGAAATTATCCATGCATCTGCTTCTGCTTATAAATGAAGCTCACTGTCTAGACACCAACAATGCCTTCCCTAACTAGAGCCCAGATTTCACCCTGCTCTTTCACGTGGCAAAAGAGCTCCATTGCCTCAGAGCCTCTGTCTTATCACACCTATAACTTTGAGAGGTTGTTTTTTTTTTTTCTCCTTCAACCCAAAGACATGGGTAGCCTCATTTTCCCTCAGTCAGGACAGCACGTGCTCCCCATCAAACTGCTGCAGGGTGAGCGTGGGCTGTGGATGGTCATTTGAGGCAGATGAAGTACTCCCAGGGGGATTCTTTCAGAAGCAAAATGCATGCATTATTACCCAATTATGGGAAACAGATGGGTCAGAAATAACCATCAAGTTTATTTCTCAGTGTGATTTCTTGATTTTTAAGCAGATATGTGTGGACTGCTTCCACATTTCTCCATAATTGCTGTTATGAGTTGTGCTTTTTTCCTTCTCAAAAAACAAAATCCAGATGTTCTAAAATGTGGGATTTTATTATGCATGAGCAATAGAAACTCAGTACAACTTCTTAAACAAAGAATCACAAAAGTAGGAATATATAACCAGAACATTAATAATTGTTTCCTTAGTATTTGCATATTTTCCCAAAGCGGTGTACTATATTTATTTCTTCTAAATTCAAATTTTAAAACGCTCATGCATATTTATTTATTTCCTTTTTTCATCTATTGTCACAATTTATTTGAGTTATTTTTTCCTACCAATAGATAACTTAGCATTTCATTTTAGATTTTAGCACCATGTAAAAACAAGATAAAACTCCTAAGCAATATAATACAATATCATAAAAAGAAGAGAAAATTAATGGAATTAAATGAAAAAAAAATCATTAAAAGACTCGAAGAGGTCTGGCATACAAAGATCAACCCGTTTTGAATGGCTTTAATTTTAGATGTGCCCATTTGCCTGACACAGTGAAAACTTCAGAGACTAAAAGTGTTGGCCCATGTATGGGAAGCTCATCTTGTCTACTGGAAGCTACCGTAAGATTCTGCTTGCTGAGAACATTCAGAAAGTTTGGAAAGAAAAGTGTTTGAACTGAATGAGAATTCAGTATTAACTTCACCTACTGGGACAAATTACACTCAACTGTACTCAACAGTCCCTACAGTATTTTATAAAAGTATGACATATTTGTGCAGTCAGTTAATAAATACAATATATTGGTGTTGAAAGGACTTGGAAATAAGAGTGTAGAGTTGGAGATCTGACCATCTCTCTTCCTTTTGGTAGCTAGGGAGACGCTTTCCATGTTTTCATAGCTCCTACCACACCCTCTCATCGTGTTCTACAAGCCCATGCTCAGCCATAAACCTGAGGGTGTTTTCACTGTTTGTAAAGTCATTCCTCATTTGTGTGAAGTCACACATAAAAACGAACCCAAGATGAAAAACTTCAGGTACTCTCGAGCCTTCAGTCCTGTTACAGAATCCCAGATTGTTGTCAGGCTTGAAAAAGAGGGTACAATTTATTAGAGCTACTGTAAATTATGGAGTTTCCTAAACCTCCACCTGAGTCAGCAACCAACTGCTCCAGTTCTCCAGACAACTGGATGTGCATCAAGGAAGACTCTCCTGAAGGCTGCCACAACAGCTTTAGCAGGGAGCAATGGGATTGTAGTGGTTGGCTTTGTTCAGCCTTTGGAATAAAAGTTTCCTCTGGTGTTTGGAGTTTCTGCAGATTTTGTTAACTTACATGTAAGACGTGTAAGCATACTCACATTTAATAAACAGGTAGCAACAAAGATAAGGTATAAAGAAAGGAGACAGAATGATGACAAAGTGAGACTGTGCACAGTGTTACAGATATCTAAAATTTAATGTGAGTTAAAACATTTGTTCTTCAAATGAGACCCATTCCTTCGACAGGCTGTAATTTGGAGAGAGTAGATACTCAATCCTGGCAAAGAGAGGAAAATATAGGAAGCTACTAGAAAACTTTCTCCCTTTCCCATCCCCCTGTATGTGTTTATCCTCCTCCCTCCTTCCCCTGGGAAATGAGATCTCTTTTCAGTCAGCCATGTAAAATGTAACACTGACTTTGAGCTAAGAAGAATAAAGACACAGGAAAATGGAAAAAGATAAAGGAAACAAGGGTTGAGATTTGGGATAAAACACTGATTTTCTTCCAGAGCTTCTTATTTCTCACCTTCATCAATAATTAGCTAAGGTAACTAGCTCAAACATAAACCTATACAACACAGAGGTCTATGTTCAGCCAAGTGAATCCTCTCATTGCAAACCATAGGGCTTAAATGTCAGCAAAACACAACATCTGAAAAGGAAAAAAATGCAGTTTACTGACATTTATGGTCTTGCTTTTTAAAAATCCTAGCCATCCTTTTCAATTACAAGGAATCTCATTTTTATTTGTCAGCTATAACAGCTGCACAAAAATTGACACCTTGCATAAATCTTGCCTAAGCTATTTGACTGGACGGCTTCACTGACAGTTTGCTTATTGAAAGGAGAAACAGAGCTAAACATTCATGTAAGTGGTAAAAGCCTGTATACAGCTTGACGGGGCCTGAGTGGTCAGACATCTTCATATCTGATCCTCACATTTCTTATTCAGAAGCTACTAAAGTAAAAGAAAAAAAAAAAGCGATAAAAAAATAAATCTACCATAACTCAAATATAGGGTTGACTTTTAACCATGTTTCTTCTTCAGTCTACTTCAAATTTTTAAGTTACAAGGTTATAAGTTATGTGTCAGTGATCAAATCCATCTAACTCCATCATCTGTATCAAAAAAAAAACAAAAAAACCTGACAAAAAGACATAGGAATTCATAATCATGATCTCTAATATTATGTTCAACTACAACCTCAGAACTTGAAGTGGAACTTGGGGGTTTTTTGGTGTTTGTCTTTTTTTTTTTTTTTTTTTTTTTTGGTTAGTTGGTGGATTGGTTTGGGGTTTTTTGTTTGTTTGTTTGTGGGTTTTTTTGTTTTGTTTTGTTTCGTTTTTTCCCTGAAAAAATGATTTAAAAGGAACAAATAATTTAGCCGGCGGTGCAGTCTTGGGAAATCCCCAAACATCTTCTGAGGTTATAGCTCTGGATACTGCACCCAAGAGGCAACCAGCAGGTAGCTTTTATCCTTAAGCTACCTATTTGTCTATGATTCTTATCCCTCTTATTAAGATATGGCATTAATTTCATTTGTTGATCTTTTCTGTTCTTAGACACTCACTGTTTAATTTTCAAGTTTACTAGAG